>NC_039506.1:22454678-22760741 GCF_003672135.1 Ooceraea biroi
CCCATGACTCCAAGAATTTTACCGGGTCTCTCTTTTCCTCGACGTCCACCCCGCAGACTTCATTTCGCCTTATACCCTTCACCTTACTCCTTATTCCCTGGCTTCCGTGCGCCTCGGTTTTCCAGTTTTCCACCGTTTTCCCTCCGCGGTCTCCTCCGCGCCACGCGCGCGCCTTCCACGGTATCTTCATTACGCAGCTTTGTTACTACTCAGCGAGCTCACTTAATTCGCATAATTCGCGCAATTTCTCTCTTTCTGACACGCCCCCGTCGTTTTTCGTTTTTTTCGTTGTCGCGGCGCCAAGGGCGAGGGTCCACCTCCGAAACGGCAGGATCACGACACCGTCTCTAAGATGGGATTTCGGAAGATGACATTTCCTCGAGGATGACGAACGAGGGGAATAAAGTTTTGAATTTAACGAGTCCTCACGTCGTAAATGCGCATTGCGACAATATCGCAAGGAGTCTCGAGTTCCAAATTAAGCACAAGCTTCCGTCTTGCGTACGCGCGTACCGTTGCTGTATGTTAAAGTCTTATTCCGATTCCGTTTCCGTTAAATATTATTTCATTGATGCAGCGCATCAATCGGCATATAAAGAGTTTAACTGAGAGACATTCGCGTCGTCGTCGCCCCAGGAATATTTCAAGATCGTGCGCGCTTCTTCCTTAAGCAAAATGTAGAGGGAAGAAGAGACTTTCGCGAGACGCAACGCGTCCTTAGTACTTTGCCTGCCGCGGTATTCTTAGTCATTAATGACGGAAGACGTGCATCTTGGGTGCATCAAGGGGATTTCTTCCTAGGAACAAGAGATTTTCCCGCTTCCTTACCGCGTGCCTCCTTCTCCCTCTCTGTCTTTCTTGTGTGACCCGCGCCTATTTCTCTAGTTCTCTCCTTCGTACCGAATCTCTTCTACTTGCTCCCTCGGATGGAGACGTTGCGGTCGCTAAATGGATTTGTGCGCATTACCGTGTCAGTCTGAATGTGGCTCAACCCCCAGGGGAGAGAGATAGAGAGAGAGAGAGAGAGAGAGAGAGAAGAGGCCCTTTTTACCCTACCATTAGACTTTGTCGTGTCTTCATCGACACGCGTGAGCACACATGTATCACGTATCAACTAGTTAAATTCAATTCGATTATTAAACTGATTTATGGCTCAAAACTTTATTTCACAAAGATAGAAAAGATATGTGTGTGTGTGTATGTGTGTGGAAAGAGAAAGAAAGAGAACACACAATTCTCCACACAGTTATACGAGTTATTCCAATTTAACTCGCGCTTTCACGTAACTTGTAACTCGCAGCATTCGCCACCTGTCGTTAGTACTGCCGCGCGTTTTTCCCCCTGACATTTTCCATAAAATTACGGACAATTTTGCAAAGCCGAACGGTGTCTCGACCACCTGCGCCGCGAAGTTTCGTGATCGCATCACATCGGCGCAACTCTCGGTCATATTTATCGCGCCAAACGTTACCGCACGCTTTGTGCGCGACACCAAAAATATCGTCTGTGGCATCGGTGACACCAGTGCATCGGTGACACCAGTGCATCGCTGCCATGACTGGTTCAATTCGCGATATTGCTCGTGTATATCGTCGCCATTTCCTGAAGTCGGCTGGAAAGGAAATCAATAAGCGTATAGATAATAAAACTTTTGCAGTCCATTGTTACAATGGCGGATGGTAAAGATAGGCTTTAAAAATTTTATACTAGCACTTTTATAGCTCGCCAGAGTACATCACTTGATACAGTTTGATCTTCGCGGCGGGGCACTCTCCGTTGAATTTTTCATTCGCGTTTTCAAAATAGTTATATAATAGACACTTATAAATCAGTAAGAGGAAGTACTCTTTTAACGTCTCGAACAATATGTATTTGCGAAGTATCTTACATATATGGTAGATCGACACACATTTTCTAATATTGTCAAGAGATAGCAGAGATTACAGGGAATTGCGTTTGTGTTGATGCACGATCGTATTGCCTTCTAAATACAGCTGCGAAATGCATTTGCGAATAACTGTAATCTATATTTTCGTACAAACATAGTGGAATAAAACCATCCCCGTGTTATTTTTTTGGGCAACCAATATCGCGAAAAGCCGGAGCAAACAATAACCATGTCGGGCTTAACTGAATTTCAACACCCGCACTCGTCCGCATAGCTATGTATAAACCAACGTGAAATTGCTGTACATTACGGAATTAACATAAAAGCACATTTTTCTTCACTATCATAAATATCGAGAACGAGATTTTTTCGCAAGAACGTGATAAATATGCTTGAGGAAAGCTCTCTTGTGTACCTTAAATGTGTGCGATAATACTATTCCATACAATCTCAACCCTATACTTTAAAATTATAATCAATACAAATTTTTCTATTTGTTTAATTTATTTCATTCAAACAATATTCTGTTATATAAAACATTATTTTTATTGGTTAAAACTAGTATTGTTTCATTCTATTAAATAGTATTATTTGAACAAAAAACACTATTATTTGAACTAATTTTTTTGACCAAATAATATTTCGTTTGATTACGTTAAACGTTACTCAGTGAAATAAAACAGATCTTTGAATAAAAATGACATAAAATGTATTTGATTTAAGTAACAAAGTTGTTTCTTTCAGGATCGATTTCTTCTCTGAGGATCGATACAAGAGACAATTGTTCAAAATAAAAATGTCAAGTAACGGGCAATGTGATTTGGTATCGCCGTTATCAATTACAAAACAAATTTTTTTCATTATTTGGAACTGGATAAGGTGTTTCTTATAAATGTTTTGATAAAAACGATGCCGCAAGCCCATTTTCACCAGCACGTCAGGTTTCCGAAATAATTGAGATTTAATATGCAAAAAATATTTCATTTGCACATTTTAAATTTTCTTGTAAAAAAGATCAACGTTATTTTGATACAATAATTATTTTGATAAAAGATAACATTAACCTTTTTTTAATAAAAAAATCGCAAATATCGCAAAAAAACATGTTTTACACATTAAACCTCAATTATTTTGGGAACCTGATGGTGAAATGGTACGGCATCGTTTTCAGCATTCAAAAATTTATAAGAAACACCTTCTCTTAAAAAGTTTAAAATACTTTTAAAATAATTTTTGGTTGTAAACTAGTGTTATTAACGTGATTCCTTTTTAATCAGTCAAAACAGTCGTGCAGCTTCGCGAAGACGTCAGTGATGATCGTGTTTATCTTTCACTTTCCGCCCATGCGGGTGTCCTAGGTATGAGCACGCGCCAGTACTACTCTCTTTTAGGATTCCCCGTGCGGTATAATGGAGTGATACGAAACAAAACAGAGAAAACAAAGGAAACCGCAGGCATGAGAGTGGATTTCTGGCTCGGACCAGCCACGTGCTGGCGTTACCGCAGAGCATACGCCAGCATACGCGGCCACGAACGGTACACGCGTACACCAAGTGTACACCAAGAAGATGTAATGGACAGCTGGCAATTCTCATACGAATGAAAATTGCCTGGTAAAGAGCGCCGTTGCGGTTGATAAGTATACCGCTTAGCACGTTTGCTATAAGTGATAATGGACGAATGTTACATTGCCGTAACGTTGTCGCTGAACGGTAAACGTTTCCCATTACATACATTTTTTCTGACAATACACAAAGATTTATAAATAAAATAATTACAAGTTTCAAATTATTAATGAACCACAAATAATTCGATTAATTAACCACGCGACTTTGATACTGAGAACGCCAAACCGGCTAAACATGCCTTTGTTACGAATATAAACTGTGCAAACGCCAACTCTGAAACTGTACATAACAAAAGATTGCTATTTATCGACTATTAGCACTTGCCGCTCTTTCGCCAATATTGACACGCATGCATATCGCGCGTCACCTTGCCAGCCAAGCCGCGCGGCCGAAGCGGATAGCGATAGGTCGATCGCGCGCAATGTTAATTCCTGAATTATTCCCGCTGAATCGAATCCCCATTTATTAATTAACTAGCGGCACGGAACCTGCCGTGGCCTGACTGGCTGGCTGGCTGTATCGGCGTACGGCGTGGGATGCGCGCTTCTGCAACGGCAGAAGCGCGGCGACACGTATTTCCGAGGAAAATTGGGCTGACATGCCGCGCGTGGAATACACATTGGGAGTCGAGAGTCAGTCGATTCGATCGTCGGACGATTGCCTGTAATGCCGGGTACATGTAATGCAGCAGCGGCGCGTCACCGTCGCAGGAAACCCGAGCTAACGAGGTTCGCTATGGTACTGCGGCATCAAGGGAACCCGACATCGTCTGAATGCGAGGGACCGCCATGTAAATGAATTAATACATCGTTACAACTCGGGCAGTTGTAATATTTATCGCGCATTGTGCTATAGCGACAGCGGGGATCATTCTATTAGACCGCAATTCCCAATCCGAGAGTGGTAGAATCAAGCGCGACGCTGCGCACGATAATTTTAGGGGAAACGTCTGGAGGAATATTCGGAGTTTAAAATCCGACTCGCGATCATCGGATCTCGAATATTGATTTATTCAATTTGATTTTTAATATCAAATTTTTCACCATCGGTGATAAATACAGCACGTTGGTATCCGATCTTGTAATTATAATAATTCGATTACGCATTTTGTTACGTATTTACTGCTTAACTTTTTCGTGACAAAGTGTCCGACGGCATCAGATAAACTGACACCATGCATTTCGGCATTATCAGGGGAGTCTATGACGCTGGGCATACCAAGAATTAATGCATAAACGAATTATATTGCGCTACCGCATCGGCTAATTATAATATTTATCAGCACACCCCGGAGCATCGTTTTCAAGCACACCCGCTCGTACCATCCCGAAACCGGAGGTTAATGTACACGCACACGCGTGTACTCTTGTACACCATGAAATACCGAGTACGTACACGTGTATCATGCGCGACGCGTATGGCTTGTATACGCGTGTGCGTGCATGCGTGTAATGTACGCAGGAATGCGTGCGCGGATGCGCGCGTACGCCGGCCTGCACTCTCCCGTTTAATATTTTAGCGCAGCCGCCACCGACGCTGCGCATGGGTTTCGGGCGACACACGTCCTCTGCGACCGCGCGTCGCCAATTCCCATGGGTTTATTGAAACAGCGGATGGACGCGTGCGTCGGGAACCCCGAACCTGCACCATGAATACACGCTATAGCGATGCCGCGCCGACCCCGCGTTCCTTCGCACAGACCCGCGCTTGAAGCGTAGAATAATTTTGCTTTTACTTTTTTTCCACGCGAATAAAATCACACAACGACTCGTTCGTCATATAGATGCGTATTGTAGGTGCTTTGTTTTACTTTTTCACAATTTCTGATAAGCTTCTAAGAACTGGCAACCATAAGAATGTTTAAATAGGAACGATCAAAATTGAAATCAAACGTTCGTTAAGAAACTAAAATAAAAATTGATTTTTATTCGTTGTTTTAACTCGAGAAATAAGTAAGATACAAATCGCAAGTCTCTTGAAAATCGATCTAAATGAAACCACACTTTAGAGATTTACAACAAAATATCATTAAACGAGAATTAATAGATCTGCAATATTTATTAAACGCGTTAATGCATATAAAATTACGCATAAAGACGCGAAAAGAGAATTTCGGTCAATTCGCTTCCCGCTGCGATGCTTCCCCGGCCACGAAACGGTTCGCAGGCGCGCCTCTGTCGAACCGTCGTTCACCAGCATGAAGAACTCTCGCCGATGTACCGATGTTAATCGAGCGTTCTGGCGGTCGTGGAACCACCCAAGTAGAGAGACGCGGGAATGGGCAACACGTGTTCGCAGACGTGTTCGGGTAGCAGGCTGTTTCGCACGTCACGATTAATCTTACATGCGTTCCGCGAAACGCGTCTCGCACGGCGAACACGGACACGGCGTGTGCGATCACGACACGGAGAGGAGAATCGCAGTGACACGAGCAGTCATCGGTTTAACGAGACGACGGGGAGATGAAGACCCGTCCGTCATCGCGACGAAAGGTGCGCGCACCGGATGCTGCGGGGGACCAACTGATCAAGTCGCGACGACCTTTATTGGATAAGTCGGATGTTTCGCGCGGTGAATTTCTCCTTCGGCTGCCGACAGTTAACTTGTTCGTACTTCTTCTGACGTGAATCCGGACGTGGAATCGCCCCGAGAAGACGTCCTCCTCTAAAATCGCGGCACATAAAACGCCGGGTAACTCACATCGCGTCTACAGCGTCACGGCCGTCCCAACTTTGCGACGTTGTGTTCGCGAAAATAATAAAAAGAGTAATACATCTATAGAAAAGAGGGATTGGACAATGCGTAGCGTCTCGGAATGACTGTACACGTTTCTCCGCGCAGATTGAAGCAGCCCTCGAGAGTGATGATTAATCAAGAGCGCGACGTCTGGCCCGCGATTCATCGTGACGTGTTTATCCCGCTGGTAATTAATTACGAATCACGCGGACTATCTTCCAGGAACGCTTTTGTTGCGTGATACGAGCCGCGGGCCGCGGCGTTGTTTCGCGGTGCCCGAAAAGACGGCCATCCAACAAAATGCGCGTCAAGCCGGGACAAAGGGCGAACGTCATTGCCGAGCGCGGATACAGAGAGAGAGAATGGAGATTGCCGTGGCCGAATAGCGCGAGGCGGAGGCGCACAATTTGTCAAACGCTGACGCTAAGCCGCTAACTTTACCGTGTAGCGTCATAGCTCATCTTACGAAACCCCGTTGCGAGACTTCCACCTTCCCGTCGTCGCTGTCGTCTGAAGGATACCGCGCGGATCCGCCGGTTGTCTCGCCAGCGAGCGTCTCCCTTTGCTATCGCGAAAGCTCTCGTGCTCGCTCGATGAACACGAAGGGATTCACGGCTAATTGTATTAGCCAACGCCAGAATTGCAGGATAACGTTTGAAGTACATTGATTTTCAATTCGAAACTTGTCTATAATTTTAATTTAATTTGTTCTTTTGTCGTTATCCTTAATCCTTGTTATGCTGAACAATTATTAGTCGCGGTCTGTTTGCTTTAACGGCGCTGTCATTTACAATATTCGCAGTCGAAGAAATCTACTTCGACTGTTCCTTCGGCCGTTTTCTACGTCAGCTGAACTGGCGATCCTGCCACATGCATTAAAGAATTTGAAAAATTGAGCTGCCCTACATCCGGCTTCGAACGGCGAGGCTGCAAAGTGAATTCGCAAGTGGGAGCAGCCTGGAAAATGACGTATACGACAGTTGGCAACTGTCCTGCGGTTATTGGAAGCGTATACAGTGTCGTTCGTTGGAACTCGTGACGTTTCGACTATCGGGAAAATTATTAGAGGATAGAAAGCGGTGGTGGAGTGAATGGTCGGTTAAATGACAGCCACCTACATGTGCTCCAAGAGTCCAATGCAGCGTGTCCTAATGAATTTCGGAACTCCCGGAGACGCCCCGATTTCTCGTGTCCGAATCAACGGAGTTCCCTAAGTGTCCTACATCAGACGTTAGCAGCGAGCGACTATTGCCCGCGCTAATTCACTTCCGGTCTTCGTTTGGATCCTCGTTTAAGTCCATTTGAATATCTCATAGGCGAATTTCCCTGTCGCGAAATTTCGAATTCAACATTTGAATCAGTCTTTCCCAGAGATACGAGTATTCCCTTCATCGCAATGCTACAGGTAACACATGTATGCGGTACTAATGCTGAGCGCGTCTCATCTGGGTCCGCGTTGAAGAATAAACTTCGCTGATACGATGATGTGTGCACGATGATGTCGATGACGCGGCAGTATCTGGCAGCGGCGAATCGATAAACCCATGTTTGAGTGACTACGTCTCAAACAGTCGCGCCTTGCTAATCGCTTTCACCGACAATATATACCCGGACGAGTACACCTACAAGTTGGATCATCAACTTGCTGCGTGTGGTCCCAACCGCTCGATGAGTTACACGAACCGAAGACTGCGAAACTGGGATACAAGCGCCATATGTAGAAGCGGAATTGGCGTAACGTCGCGCTACGACATAATTGCCGGCGTTTCGTCCCATTATACGCTATTATTTGTCTTTGCTCGATGCGAGCCGTGACAATCGACAACGCGCGCTGACAACTTACGCACACATGATTGTCACGAAAGAAAAGCACGGGACGCGTTAATGCACACTTGATTGTATCGCACAGTGATGGCACGTAAGGACGTACGTAACGTTCAGAGAACTCGTGCGCGATGCCTCCTCGAGGCATTTATCATCCCTATTTATCTCTCAATTATCCGACATTAGACCGCTACGAAGTGGAAACACCTCGTTTTCCTTTCGGTGCGCTTAATTGCCAGTCGGAGCAGCTTGAACAACATCGCGTAACCGATGGGCGATGCATGGGTTACGGGGCGGGTAATAACACGTTTGCCGTGTCAGTGACTTAGGGATGGAGCAACGGGGTTAAGTGGCCGACGAATGTAGCAGCTGGCACGGGCGGAACTCGTCTTTCCTGGCCGATCGCGAGATCGATCCGGCACAATGCTGGCAAAGAGAGAGAATAAGAGAGAAAGAGAGAGAGAGATGAAATGCGCGCGCGCGGTCCATGGATGCCTTTGGCGACACGGACAATCTTGGGATTCGGAGTGCGGGAAAGTCGTTGTGCCCGGTGATTACGGTTAAACCGTCAACGGTGCCGGCTGGTTGGCTCCGAAGTCGGTGCCAAATTACCAACATGGGCGCGAGAACCGTAGGGACCGCTTTCCTGTCCAATCTAAACAAGCGGAGCATAAAGTTACCAACTTCGCCGACGCCGCCTCTCCTTGTCACCGCCGCGCCGCCGGGCGCAGCTTGGACGGAAGTGAGGTGTCCGGGCGATACACAACGAGCGAGCTAAATAAATTAAGGCTGGCGATTCGCCGGAAACCGTCGGGGCACTTTTTCCCCCGCGATGTGCTCACTCCGATTCTTCTTGAATCGCGTTCATGTAACATGTTTTCGTGCCTTCCGTTCCGTTCGCGTTCTGTAAAACCGAACGCAACACGAGCAGCAGCGGGATCATTATCGCCCCGAAAGTTGATCCCGAGAATAAGCACTAAACAGTTGGTTCTTCCTCGGATCGAACGTGCGAAATGACGTCCCGCTGACCCACTTCGCTTCTCTTTATCGGAGAATGGAAATATTACTCGCAGGTAGAGCCTGTCCACTTCACTTTCCGGGATTATTTCCTTCCCCTTCGTCGATTTTCTCTTCTTTTCATTTCTGCTTCTCTCTTTTTTGTTTTTGCCTCCCGCCGCGCCGTCCGCGTCTTTACGACCCCCCGGAGAGATCGATGCTTCCGCCTCGAGATACTCGCGTTACCCCATTTTCTAGGACGGCACTCGACCATAAAGGGAGATAAGGAGGGCGAAGTTTCGCGCGGGTAAAAACTTGTAATGCCGTAGCTCGCGCGCGCGTGCCCGTCTGCATCCACGGCCATTTAAAATCCGTAAATTTTCATAATGCCTGTCGCCCGAATTCCGCGCGACTCTCGCCATTAGTAAGCGCGCCCACGTCGCTGAAGACGCCGATACGTTCGCGCAAGCATCTCATGATGTTAATGCAGGCCAGTGCACATTCTGCCCGCACATGATTTCATTTAGCTCGAGTCGAGCGAGTGCGTAAAGTCAACTCTAGCGCATGCATAAACGCGCCGCCATGCGCCGCGACATAAATAAAAGTTACATGGTGCGCGGTACACGGAACGTACGGTGACTTGGAAACTTCGCTCCTCAACTTTGCTCTTTGTTAAATTGTTAATTGTAAATATTAACGAGTTTGCGCGCGTGCGCGCAAGTTACACCAGCCGCACTTCACCACTTTGGCCACGTTAACGCGTTAACTGCTTAAAAAATACTAAAGTGCTCGTGGAGTAACCGCGTAACTCGAGACTTCGTTTTTCCGGCTCATGTGAGATCTGCATTGTGTTTTGTTAATTATGATCCGCTTGGAATGTCTCATACCGCGCGGCTTGTTGACTGTCGACGATATTATTAAAGGTAAGATTAGGATTCTCGGATGATGGTGCACGAGCTATTCTCCATGGATATAATGGTAATTAGTCTTATCTGCAACCAGCAAGATTGCACGAGAGGGCTCAAGCAAGCGGGAGGACGGCGGCGGCGGGGGAGAGGAGGGAGGGAGAGTGAGTTTCCAGACTGAATTCCTGCGCGTTTCTCTTTGCGTCTACGGCGTTGCCTAATATCCTATGTCCTGACAAAATCTAACGTCGGATCTCGACGTTCCCGACGGCCTCGGGGAGAATGCCAATTTCACTTGTCCGGAAACTAGTTTTGAACGAGTTCGATTATCTTTGCCGGATATAGAGAACCCGGCATTAGCAGAAAAACTTCTACGACCGTGTCTAATGAATGCGAAATGGCGTCACGAATGCTGGAGCAGCATCGATCGATCTTGGCTGATGGATCAATAGATCGTCGATACTTTCGTCGGCTACGTTCGAATATTGTCCACTCCCTCCGTTTCACTTCCACGCATACGCAATAATATATTTGTTCTGTTTTTCTATTTTATATTTTTCTGCTGTTTTGTGTGTGTTGTACTGATAAGTAAGATTTTTTTGATAGATGGAACATATTAAATATGGTTTATGGACGTGTACGCGCACACTGTTGTTATTCAGATTAGAGAACCTCAAGTAAGAGTATGGACATCGTGGATTTAATAATCTTGAATTTCAACTATATTATAATCTTATTTCAATATTATAGTTGTCACCTGAAGAATATAATATAATTATTTTCTCGACTAGAAAATACGTCAAATAATAACGGAATAAGATCGTGGGCGTGGAGGTAAGAGACGTATTTTCACGTTGACGGGATTATATCTTATATCTATTATTTATTATATGCATAATTATCACACTCTACTAAATTGTTAATCTCCACGCGAAGACAGCCGCGCGATGGTAATCTAAACTGAACATAACGCACAACGCGAAAACAGTTTGAAAATATGTTATTTTCTATTTAACATTGTTTCCTTTCTATTCAAGAAAGTTATTCTTAAATAATAAAAATATATTTTTCTTGATTGAACTATACAAAATTGCTTTATTCAAAAATTGTTTTCTTCGTTTAACGTGATATAATTTCATTATTTCATTTTAGTTGAAATTCAAGATTATTAAATTCTTTTACGAAGATTATAAATTGTTGCGTATATACAAGTATATAAGTTTTGATGTGACACTTTTTTTCTGTGTATCTAAATAAAATACATCTTTGTTAGAAAAAGAAATTGCACCTAACATTAATTGTGAAAATAACAATATCTTTATAAAATAAATATTCCTGGTGGAAAAATTTATCATATTTTCTAAAAGAATTGGAATGTTTCTCAGAATAAATCAGAAAATCTAAAAAAATTTGAAAAATCATTACTTTTTATTATGTTTTATAAATTTTCATACATAGAGATACTGAAAATTCTCATCCAGTCATTTCTGAAAAATATTGAGAAAATAATTTTTCAGAATTTTTCAGAAATAACTGGATGAGAATTTTTAGAATATTTCAGTATCTCTAAGTATGAACATTTCTGTAAAATAGTAATAATTTTTGAGAATATTTCTGATTGTCTAAGTTATGAGGAATAAGAATCGTTCCAATTCTAAAAAACATTCTGAGACATCCTGAGAAAATCTGAGAAATTTTTCCACCAAGGATATCCATACTGCTCGTTTTTCTGCATTTGTTGGCAAAGTTGCCATGTAACATCCTCTTTTATCCTTATTTGTACAACCTCATACACAACACCCAGTCATTTCGCTTACTTTTCTCACATTAATATTTTTAACCTTAAAGTAAGGAAGGTTATATTGTATACTCCTCATAGATAGTGACCATACGAACGCCATTTTCGATCCACGATGTCCATACTCTTACTTGAGGTTCTCTAATTCAGATTAACTTCAGATTTCTTCTTCACCGCGCGGCATAAGTCAACTCCGAAGTTTGGGTATTTCTTTAACAAGATCCAGGACAACCTACAATGACTAACTATCCCGTAGAAACGTTTTAGAGCGCGCATTAGCCCACGGCCGGGATTTATCGTCGGAAGGCTCGAATTATTCTACCTAGCGTTCTCGTTCCCGGGCTCGTTCATTGACACGATATAAACTCTTGCCACTCGCGCGACGCCATTACACAAATCATTTTCGTGTAGCGACGCCATCGTCGTCGTCGTCGTCTGCTTCGGCGTATTCGAGTCGGCAAGTGTTTCTGGAGAAGCGGGTGCACGTACCTATCCAAACAGCGCGGAAGTTTGCAAAGGGTTGGATTCGTGGGGCTGACGTAGGGTGGCTGTACAGCAGTACAGCGGGGAAAAGGTAGAGGGAGAGGATTGGCGCGCGGCAACCGGTGAAACTCGGAAAAGAGTGGCGTGCATTTCGCCGAGGACGGTTTTAGAGACAATTGAGCTGGAGCTTGTTGCGTACAAAAAGCGGTCGTAAGCTATCGTACCTACGCTCTCGGAAACGACGTAGTCCGCTCCCATTCTGCGCCACGACGCATACATACACGTATGCATGTATATTATATATACGTATATTACGAGGGTGTCTTTCAAAGATCTTTCCCGCGTAAAAAAACAAAAATGTATGTGAACTCGCGTATTGCTTAAATATATTACGAGCGTACGCATCATTATAATTCCATATTGCATTTAGAAGCCCCTGCCGGTTCTCAAAGCGGATATCGATATCATGTCCTGCAATATAAATTATTGTAACGATAGAAGTCATCGTTGCTCAAAAAGTTGCTCGCGATATTATTCACGATATTGTTCGCGAATCGCGTGGCATAATGTAACTTAATGTCATATAACGAAAGTAGCACATATAAATGCACATATATCCAATATGAATAAATAAATAAATGTCTTTCTGCTACTTTTGTTACCGAAAAACACACATATATGTATAGGACGGAGAATACCAATATCTTCTCTGCGCCAGATTCGCTCTCCGCCGGCTCTCTCGTTTCAGGTACATAGACAGGTGAACCCGAAGGACAGCGACAACGAGACGCTGGGGGAGAGGGTGGAGGAACGGGCAGATTCGAGAAAGAAGGACCTCTCGACGATTCGACTGCGCAGTCGAGGCACTCCACTCAAATTATTTACAGACAAGCACGGGGGTTCTTCTCTTTACGGTCTCATTTTGTTTTTGAGAAGAGGACGAGGGGAAGAGGGGACAAACGGACGAATTTTTGCACACTAATGCAAGGAACCTCGATAAGTGCGTCCGGACTGACATCGAAAAATTTGCATCGATCTTGAAGATGGTGATGAAGGAGAGCCTTTTTTCCCCTTTTGCTTTCCGTCGTTTATCTTTCGCTTGTCGGATTTCTTACAGATTTTTGTACGGTGAAATGAGAAAAAAAAGAGGGATGAGAATTGAAATGAAAGAATTTTTTATAAGTAACGTGAATCGCCAAGAAATATCGATGCTGCGACGCCCATAATCTGCATCATTCTGTTTGCGGGATCCGGAATGACAAGGAAATCTTAAACCCAACGGGTCACCGATTTTGCTGAAATTTTGCAAGAATATAGTATTGTAAGGAAATGATATGAGAAATAGGCTGGTAATAACGACGCTCGAGTTGATGTAATAGATATTGTATTATTGAAAATATATTGGCATGGTTATATAAATGTATAAAATGAGATAAAACAACAAAATCACAGAAGTAAAACGTATTCGTAACCGTCGTAATTCGACCTTTCGCTGTCGATCTTCTATTCTATCCCGACATCTCGCCTGTCTGTCTATCGATCTCTCGTTTCGTCAGTCGTATTGTAATGATTATGAAAATAATTAGGCAATAACACGAAAACATCTTGTCAATAATAATATACAATAATACGTGCGAAAGACATACTCATCATGTACCAGGCTCAATTATTAAGTCCTTACACTCGGTCTATCTACGCGAGCGTTCGCCCCGAATGTTCGCCACTGTATTTGTATAGAAGTAACAAATGCTATTCAGAGACGATGCAACTCTCAATCGTTTATGAAAAATCGCGGTGTAAATTTTAGTGCTACTACAGTGAAGCGTCAATCAAGTATCAGCTTAGCGCAGCGGTTTAGAGATGTGGAGGTATACTGTGAATTCGTGCTCCGTCTTTAGCATATTATTTTTTTCTTTTTCACACAATACTTTTTTGTCTATGAAGAAAAATATGTAAAATACAAGTATTGCGTGTAATAAATATGTCTTGATGATTAAATATTGGCAATTTTTACTCGCAAAAGTTTAAGGCTTCTCACAAAAAACGATTCATAACCGGGAAGAAAACTTTTACAGGCCACATGGTCGCTGGATATGCGTGCAGGTTTCTCTCCAGATATAAGATAATTTCTTTCTCAATTTCATGAGAAACAGTATCATAATTTCATATATTTTATAAAAATTAGATTAGTTGCATAATTGATTATACGTTTGCATATCTAAATTGTATAATGAATATAATGACTTTACATGAATGTAGCGTATTTTTTCACGATGGTAACTTTTCAATTATATTCTATAATGTTCTAAAATTATAAAATATAAAATTATAATTTTATCTAATTTACACGAAGTGCACCGAAATTATACTATCTATGTTATTTTTATTCGTGCAGTGGATCCTTCTTCTATCATGACCAATATCGATTTGATTCTCGAACGGCTCTTTTCGCCAAATTATCTTCTCCAGATTGTAGAGGAAAGATAGAACAACTGATTCTTTTTTCATAGCCAGGATCATCGAGTCGGAATGCGAGAAAGTCAAATTGGCCATATCGTAAGACAGACTTTCATTCTTTTTACGACTGCCACTCGGTTAAGAAACTCGGTTAAGAAACGGAGGGAGGGAGAAATGGTATGTCGATATTTCCTTAGTAAAGTCTACGAGGACGGCAGATCCTCGAGGAGGAACTTTCGTCTTAAATAATTTTGCTCAGTGCGCAGAATTTTATCGAAAGCATAACCATAATTTCTTTCGTCGCCGCTCTCCTCTTGCCATCTCGCCATCGTCGCGAGATCATCCGCGATTCGACGACTCGTCGCACATCGCGGGATTCCTCTCGCCTGTTACCACCCCCTCTGTTCACTCCCTTTCACGATGAGGACGGCGCGATGACACTCTCGGCGCGTCGGCTCATGCGATATATGCGATATTCCTCGAGAGATCCCCGAAATATAATAGCGTGTCATTAGATTCTAATGTGTTTGCAGACACGTTCGCGCGTCGTCCGCTCGCCGACAACGTAGCTTACGAACCCGATACAACCTAATTACCGCGTGTACGCGCCGGTCTCTCGGCTGCGTCTAACCTGTTATTTCCACCCGATAGTACGGGCTAATGTAATTATATATCCATCCCGCTTTTGATGCGGCTTTAATCCCGTTCTCTCTCTGCCGACATAACGCCTCGTCTCCCCCCCCCCCCCGAACTCCGCTCTCTTCTGCCATTTCCTTTCCCTCTTTTCCTGCTCTCACGCGCTACCTCCTCCCTCTCACGCGGGTGCGCGAGTATTAACGAAACGAAACAACGAATTTCCGGTCGTTGTTCCGCGTTTAATCGCCGTATCGTGTTTCGATGGTTTCACCCGTGTACCAAGTGTACGTCTATGTGCTTTTTTTTTAACCGTGGAGTCTCAAAAACGGTTGAGGCAATCAATTTCCCGCGATGCGTGATATCGTATGTAGCGCAAAGGGTGCAACGCTCGTTTCGTGCAATGAACGGCGCGAACGCGAGAAATCAAATAACGAAATTATTAATAATTACACGGAGATATTGTTTCACGTGAATATCTCGTGTGTCGGGATATTATTCAGGGCAAGATTCTCGTACATGGATTGTTTAAAGATCATTTTACAAATGATAATAATAGTAACAATATACGAACGCTTGCAATGAGCTATTTCAATTTGAATGTGCAACCAAGCTGAACTAACACATTTTTGATCTATTATTATCATGTTGTGAAGCTGTTAAATGTGACTCGACGAGTTTTATAGCGTCAAGGTTTTATTAAATTAAACTTTATCTCGATCATTCGAGTGAATCGTAATTTTCATTCATTTAATTCATTTATTTAACAATTAATCCCATTATTGCGCAAGACTGACAGACTTATTCTATAAATAAACGACACATTAGATGAATATATGAGTCTTTTTCTTCATCGTTTCACAAAAATATTTTGTAAGACTAAAATATATATTCGTCTCGTTGAAACGTTGACGTTACAGCTTTCGCAACGTCGCGTGACGATTGAATTGTTCATTATACGTAATAAAATCGAAGCGAAAATTCTCAGAAAGAAATTTGAAGAAACGATACTGGCAATAGAAGCGCTTAAGCGCGAGAAATCGCGTTTCATTGGCCAGCCGACAGAATGCCTTATTGGCACAGAAACGCGCGATATCTTTTTGCCAATCACGTGATGGTTCACGGTAACGAGTTTCGTTTCCAGTTATCGATTATAAGCTGGCCGGTTTTTTTTTAATTCGAGCCTTGCGAGCATCGTTGCTACGCGATCGGTGCCGTAATCGCAGTTCCAGAAGGCTGCGTTTTCGTAGTAACCTATGCTTAGCAGAGTCCAATAACGAGGAACGAGACCGGTACTTGGGACCGGACGGCAGACGCATTGCTTAAAGTACCTGTTGAAATTCTTAATACTGTGGAATTTCACGCCGATTAGGCGACGCCGAAACACTGCCCAAGCTTAGGGAACAATTGCCGACGCCGTTCCGTTCTAACGAGACGGAACGGCCACAAATCTTCGGTTAACAAGACTTCCGATCAGGCAGGCAGGAGCACCTGTAAACATTCCTCGGCAAAACACGCGTTCGACAGGTGTCGACAGGTCTCGCAATAGCACTGTCAATTTTTTATACCAGCAGTGGATTACATGGAGTTGCGTCTAAAATTGGACAATCTTGTCTAAGGATCTGAAAATGAGAAGACGTCTGCACGTTATTTTTTAATGTATTTTTATATCCATACAACACTTATTTTTTCAAAAAAAGTACAAAACAGACACCAAGTGCAGCACGCGATAATTGATTTTAAGGAAAAAGTATAATATAAGATTGTTTTAACACAAAAAGTTGTGATATTAACATATTACTTCGATTATAGATAAGGTATAATATAATGCTGCCAACTGTGAATAGAAAGTTTCATACAAAACATCTGACACGAAATCAGTTATCTTGAATCGCAAATTCATAATTGTAATAGATTTATGAAAGATATATTTTTAAAATGTAATAAATACAAAATTTATTAATGCAAAAAACTTGGCGCTGCTGCTGGATTTCAAAATATAAGATAGTAATGTCAACTTATAAATTATATGATTTGTATAAATTTATATCACAATTAATCCGGCAGCGCCAAGTTTTTTGCATTAAAAAATTTTGCTATCGATTAAGCCTATTACGAGCTTGATCTGTTCAGCCGTTACTGATCTCATACTTAACGGCGCGCTCAACTAGTTGTTTCCACGGCTATAATAGCCACGGAGCAATCTCGCCACCGTGCGCGCTTCGCGTCTGCACTTGGCGCGAGACACTACCGTGTCTCTTGATTTCACGTATGGAACTTGCTCTTATTTATAACATTTGAATCTCTCTATAACATCTGAGTGACTGTCATTGATGTCATGGAGCAGATTTTCGTATTCAACGCGTAATGCCCGAAGATTATCATGCACATTATCTCTCACGTACGATATAAATTTTATCTCACCTCGAGCGCGCACACGTTAATTTCGTTAATGTCCTGTTACGAGGAAGAGCAAGGAAGTGAATTATCGAGAATCCGGTTAAACCGAGTGCCTCCAGAAAGGCATAGAGAACGAAGTTTGGCGGCTGGCGGAAGTAGAAAAATTAAGGCAAAATATGGAGCGGCACGCTTTTTCCCTTCGAAGTGCAAGCAATAACTTTAAAACTATAAAATTGCGGTTCATGCTGTTGCAGTCAATTAATATCTTCATTCTTCATGTTATTTGATGTATTTTCTTTTATTCATATACACATATTAGGGTAAGGTTGCCACTATTGGAACCCCTTTTTGTGAAGGTCTACTAATTTGAAATTATAAGTAATAAAGTGAAACTAAGAATGTGATTTGAAGTGACATTTATTAAGCTTTAAAATCAACAAGTCTCAGCATCTATCAATCAACATTTAAAAAAGGAAATAAAAAATATAAAAAGATTAAAAGTTTCAATGATTGGACCTTTGGCACCTTCTTTGGTCCACTTGGTTTCATTCATTGGACCATCCGTCCAATAAAAGAAATTAAGGCAAAAAAATAAGAAAAACAAAATATCAAAATAATCTAGTATAGATATTTATTAATCAGTCACAGATACCTTAGAGGTACGTTTCTAACCTACATTGTTTATAAAATATTACGCTAAAATTATAAGAGATATTTTAAGAGATCAACTGTTACAAAGAACAACTTCAATCAAAATCAATCAACAACTGATAGTTATTATATTAATTATACGTAATTTAAAAATTCAAACTAACAAATAAATATCATTTTTTTAAACATAAATCTTTTTAAACATAACACAAATAAATCTTTGTCAATTTTAAAACGACAATGAAAGGTAGAATTATGTAACTTTATATTACTTTTTGCAGGCTGGGCAAAAGTATCTTTTTTTACCTTTGCTCACACAAGCACACTTTAGTAATCGTCGCTTAGTGTTGTTTTCGGTACAGAATATATTCTGCTGGCTGCATTTAAACCGATCTCTTTTTTCCGCAAAGCTTCTATGGCAAGCTTCATACTAATTTCGTTCCATGTGTAGTACTTACTACGCTCTTTTCGTACTCGATGTGACTCTATTTCATTTTGAGACGACTGTGCCATTCTAAATAAAGAATAAAAAAACAAAGTCACTTAGTAGCCTTCATTGGACCTGTCCAATCATAGTAACCACTAGGTGGTTCAATCATAGCAATTAGGTATAAATTTTACGATGACGATTTTTTATTTTGAAGTTAGATCTGAACATTTAACTAAACGATGTAATAACACCTCAAATCAATATACTTTCATGAGGGAATATTAAAAATAAGACAAAATCACGATTAGTAGATATACCTGAGTGGTTATTTCAAACGTTTTATTTTTTTTTGGTACTTAAACCCTACTGCCGCGTATCACTCTGCAGTAGCGGCCGCAATGGAACTTAAGCGTGAGGAGGATAGCGGGGGGACGCGTGCACGTGCGTTCTATCTCTTTCTTTTGCCGACAGTCGTTTTAGTTTTCGAAATACCTTAGTGGTTCAATGAAAACAACGGTCCAATGGTGGCAACCTTACCCTATAGTGTTCGTGTCAAAATAAAAAACTATTATACAAAAATACATGTAAAAGTGATTGAGAGTGGTAGTAAAAGCATTTTTCAAATACAGTAATATACCATACAAAACTACCGTAATTTTAAAAAGTATATCATTTCACTTATCTAAATGTGCCTTGGGTAAGATAATTACCGTGACAGCTGTCGACATTAGGAAAGGAGCCTTGTTTAAGGGCCATTACACGCGTATTAGGGCGTAACAGAAGTCGAACCTTCCATTCTGTAGATCTCTCGCTTTCCTTTTTGTGACTCGTAGACTTACGTCGAAGAATTCGGGGCAAGAATTTCGGTATCTTTCGTAATTAATTCGAGATGTTGCTTGACGCGCGCAATCTATAAGGCGTTCGAGCAAACGTGCTTTAATCTGATCAGTAATTAGATGGGAATTGAGAACGTCAACCAACGTTGGAACGTAATAACGTTAACGACGCCCATGGATACGATTACGTTCTTGGAAGCCTAATGACGAGAATACATCACGGGGAAACAATGCCGCTCCAAGATCTACGGATGCAATTGCGCCGGCCCGATATCTCGCCTTAATCCACGTGGAAATCGTTTTTTCATCCAGATAGCCGACCGAAGGAAGGAAGGTCTACTAGATCAGTCTAGCACATTTTTCTTCACCTCGTATCTGGCATCTCGGTGCTCGCATCCGCCGCATCCGAAGCGGACGCTTCGCGCAACGAGCTGCGCGAACACGCGCTCAGGAGGAGAAAAGAAGAAGAGCTCCTCGAGGAGTCGAAGAGGATGCAGAAAGCCGCGTGCGGAATCGCGCGTTCCTTTACAGATTATCCCGCGCGAAGCTCGCACGAGAACGCACAATAGCTTGGATGGAGCGTATCCGTCTCCTCTCACGGGGACTGTCCAGGAAGGTGCGTCCCCCGGGCGGGTCGACGCTTAATAACGATTCCTTTGTTGCGACGGAACTGCCATTACGGACGCGACTACCACTACTAGCGCGAGTGTACTACCACCATCATCGTCTTCAACATCGTCACTACCACCAGCTCAACCACCGTCGTCGCCGCCACCGCCGTCGTCGTCATCACTATCACCATTGCCATCCCGCAGCCACCATCACCAACGGATAATGAGAAGGTGGCCCGAGGGAGCCACCACGAGCGAGCGGAGGCGGGAAGTTGCGGCGCGGTCGCTCTTCCAACAACGCGCCAGAAACACACCAACGCAGGACTAGTTTGGCTGACTGGCTGGCTATCTCGTGTTCACACGAAAGCGTAGGAGAGCCTAAAGTACACAAGACTTGGACAACGTACACCATAAACACGGTGCACCATACAGGCTGTTGTCGTCGCCATCGCCGCCGTTGCAGGCCGCTGAAGAATCGAGAGAGGGTTGAACTCGCGGCGGAAGCGAGCATCTGCCGACGCAGTATTTTATCCGGTGTAAACGGCCGGGCGACCGCTCGACCACGAAACCGCGCCTTGCATCTCCCCCGATATATATCTGATTGGCGAGATTTAACGAGGAGACCCGCGGCCCGGATAAGATTCATGGACGAGATCTGGGCGCGCAAGAGAGATGGGGCTCCGCCGCGCCGTGAATAACGAGCAACGCGAGCAGGGCGTGGCTCTTCCGATCCTTCCGTGAACCCCGAAGACCTTATCGGCGGCCTCTACGCCGGACGGGAAATTTAGACGCTTACGCAGTCTACGCGTGTACACGAATTCCACTTGAATTACAAAATGGTCGATTCCCGAGAGAATATCAAATTGGGAGCAAGTTGGAAAAACATATCAATACAATACAATGAAAAGATTTATGTAAAAGATTAAATAAAATGTTCATATACACAACTAATACTAATATTCTTTGCTACATGTATATATTCTCATCATGTAAAAATATATTAATTAATAAATATTAATCAATTTGACGCAAAAGAAAGAAGAAAAAACTGCAGGAATTTGGTTTTCTTTACTTATCAACTTAATGACGTACCTGCAATGCCTCTTCTAAATCTGTTTTGCTGAAATTTGGAAACAAATCTATTAAAGATTTATCCAAAAACTGTAATTGTTGTCATAATATATTGTGGATAAGTCGGAATTATTATCAGATCTTAGATGAATTGCTAGTAAAAAAAACATATGAACGAGATATTGCATATAAAAATAATTATTATAATAAATAAACGGCCGAAGAGAACAAGTTGCGAGCGACAAATAAAAATAGATTATAGTAAAATATTAAAAATTATATAAAAATAGTAAAAATGAAAGGTAAAATATTAAGTAAATTAAAAAAAGCGCATTAGATAATAAATGGTTAAACAACGCAAAATCCATAATGATAATAAATATAGCGTAAAATTAAGTGAAAGAGTCAAACTATGCATTATTTAGTTTCGTACAGTGCAGCTCAATTTTTTGAAAATCGAAAAGAGAGTGATATTGTTTTCGGCGCGAGCCAGAAACAGCATCTGAATATTTCCAAGCCAACATCGTGACTTGGAGAAGGGTAACAGAGCACGAGAGATGCCGTGAAATTTCATATCGCCGATGAGGTAGTTCCCTATGAAATTGCCTTCAATGGTCCCGTCGAGGCTTGCCTCGTAATTTTCGGACGAGCCGTATAATAAGTCGGGCCGAAACGTATTGCGTTTCACTTGGAGTAATGAGAATCCACATTATTAATCAAACTGTTGAAAGGCGTGTATTAAAGTTATAAAGTTTCCAAATATCATTTCTTGGTAAACGATTGAACGTGACGCATTCGTTTCACCGTTAAATAATTAAGTGATCAGACTTCTTTTTTTGAAAGTAAAATGTATGACGTGTCTTTGAAGTAAGACAACAAAATCTCGAATGCAAAACGTAGATGACGTAATCAATCAATGCGGGTTTACTACTCGAGTTGTAAAATCTTTAGGGAAACGTTACCGGATATACACGGCGAAGAAAATCACGTTGTACACAGGTAAGCACCGCTTATCCGTGAATCTAGAGTACGTACGAAACAAATTTACCATTTCCTTCAGATTTATTGACCTTCGCAAGCCCATTCCACTTTATCTTATAAACCTTATTTAGGATTAATGACGCGGGAACGAGCCGCGGCGAAGATCGATAGTGCCCAGCACTTCGTTACAGCCTCGTATTTCTCCGGCTGACAAACAGTTATTCTTCCCGCGGCGAATCACTTTCGATACCGGTGTATAAAAATGTTGCTCGATCTCTCCCTCGTTTGCAGGGAGGGAGACCGACTCGCGAAATATAATAAGGAACGAAATTGAAGATTCGATCGTTGTTTACGGCCACCGAAATGGATTGTCTATTATTTCCGGAGTACAAGCGCAGGAGAAAAACGCGCGATGCGAGAACGGCGGATGATCATTATCGATCAGGGAGATCGCGAGCCCTTTGACTCGGGAATGCCGTCGCGGGAAACAAAGTCTCCGCAGAAACTTTAATTCATTCCTCGCTTACGATAGACAGAGCCGTGTCTCCCTGCGGGACGCCAAAGGTTTCAGATGGGAGAGATATGGAATATTAAAAGCGACGTTTTGTTCGTCTCGCGCATGCACTCGCTTCGATATATAACGATGCTGCTCGTGCAACGGCTTATAAGATGAAAACTCGAGATTAAGGTCGTCAGGTCGAAGTTACGGGCGATTTATCGTAAGATAAAATTCAAGTGGAAATTCATCGAGTTAATAATAACCGTGATAACTCTTTTCTCATGCGGTAATCAGCGTTTTAAGCAGCGCTCACGGGCAAAATGACTTTGACGTTAAGCCGAAGCCATCGTAGATCGCTACTTGTAACTGACACTCTTCCACGGGCTTCAGTATGCAGTATAATCCCCGTAAGAAATATCATATGCACCTAGTGTCTTTCTTACTTCGCTCAGTCTTGTTTGTTGAGTAACAAGCGTGAGACATGATACTGTTTATGTATATGTATACTCGTGTGCGTTTTGAACAACCCATTACATTGCTAACTTTATACGAAGAGAAGTTTTGCTGAATAATGTCGAATAATAATAAGAAATAATAATATATTTATAAGTTTCTTTAAAATGTATGGAATTCCTGCATAATTCGATTTTTTTCACTTTGATCTCTTGAGAATACGCGGCGCATTCTGTTTTTTTTTAAACTAGTACAACACAGGCGCGCACTATACGCGCGCTATTTTATTTTTCAATATTAATAATGTTTTCGAATAATAATATTCATCTATTATTTAATATATGCACAATTATCACACTCTACCAAATTGTTAATCTCCACCCGAAGACATTTAACACGGCTTTTTTAAGAGTGGATTTGGCATATTGCGAAGAGTTTTCGACGATTGAAAATCCTTTAGATTTAGAAATAAAAAAGTTCTAGCCATTAAAATTTTTTTCTTTTTCCAAGAAGTTCTGTGCTATTTATATTGTTATTTGGCATATTGCGAAGAGGTCTCGACGATTGAAAATCCTTTAGATTTAGAAATGAAAAAGTTCTAGCCATTAAAATTTTTTCTTTTCCGAGGAGTTCTGTGCTCTTTATATTGTTAATTGGCATATTGCCTAGAGTTCTCGATGATTTAAAATTCGTTAAAACAATAAATGAAAAAGTTCTAGCCATTAAAATTTTTTCTTTTCCGAGGAGTTCTGTGCTCTTTATATTGTTAATTGGCATATTGCCTAGAGTTCTCGATTATTTAAAATTCGTTAAAACAATAAATGAAAAAGTTCTAGCCATTAAAATTTATATTATACGCTATGTGCGCGCTATTTTATTTTATTTTTCACGATGAAATAAATACACAAATAAAAACACAAATTTATCAATATAATCGCACTGACAGCCACTATGACATTCTGACATTCGCAACAGTTCAAGTCACACGAAGTTCGAGTCAAACAAAAGAACCAATCAGCATCGCGGAAAGGAGGCCTCAATATTCGATAAAAAAGAACTTCACGAAGTTAATACACCTTTTTTTGAATAGGATTGCTTGAGAGTATACGGTGTCTACTGCCTATCCTTTCAGTCTGCCCCTGTCGTGTATATATATGGCACTCTTTTTCAATTTACGAGTGCTAATGTATTTAAGAGAACGTTTCTCCATGTATCTAATTAAAGAAAGACGTCTTTATCTTTAATGTATACCTTATCATTTCGTCAAGTGGCCAAGTTCCCGGGGGACAGTCCCCTCTCAGGAACTTAAACGTCTCTCATCCTCAACGAATACCAGACCATCTTAATGAGTCCACAGTTTCCCTCTGTGTAGTCCCCGACGCTGCTTGCCTCGCGCTTTCATCATTCGAAGAGCGAAGAATCCACTTCGCATCGCGCGGTACCTGCATCGTCATCACCGTTAGTCGCGATAATGAGGACATCGTGTGCCGTTAACAAGACACCGTCACATCTCACTGTTCTCCACCCTCGTGCCCTTGCTCGCGACGCAGGAATGTCATAACGCGGCTTACGAACGTGCTTAGCTGGCGCCACATTCTTGCAGAGCACGGCGCGTCAGAATCGTGCACGTCGTTTTGCAACAGCGAGGCGTCTTCCTCGTAGTCGACAGTTACAACGATCCTAAGAAAACGTACCAGAAAAGCGACGGCAAACCGTAGCAGATAGCACGAACTGGTTCTTCAAGTTGTGACCGCGATTTCTCGATCGCAATTCGCTTGGCTGGCCTCGTTAAGCTGCCGCTGCAAATGCCGGGAACTCGCATCAAAGGGAAGGAAGCGTCCCGTGAACGATTCAAATTTATAATTTTGTAATTACATCGTCCTCGGAGGATCTCTGACGCGCCTGTTCCCCATTCCATTCGCGCCGAATTAAATGTCTCGCCCTCTTTGTGTATCAATCGAACATCTTCATAAATATGTATCCATCCATCGACATCGTGCGCTTATAGCGAGGCGAAAGTACTCGGCGCTCGATCACAAAGGCAAACGAATGGCAGCTGTAATATCAAACAGCCACGTAACTGGCGGCACCGTATTAACATATTAATACGTATATCCGCGTATACAACGCATCAGTATGTATGTAAGCCGATGTTCGTCGGGGCTTCGTCGTCCGGCTTAAACGGAGGGTGATCCCGGCCGTACCGTGGGCGGACGATCGAGGGAAGACACGGGCGCCTCGAGAAGAGGTAGGGAGGAGAGAGAAGAGAGAGTATCACACACACACATATATATATATATATATATATATATATATATAATACTCTGGTGAGCCCCGGGACACATTAAGAGGATCATATCGTTCGCGTCCAAGATACGTAAGACGTTTCGGTTTGATCCGAAACACGATGGGCCCATGACGTGTCCGTGAGACCGGGCACGCCGAATGCGAGCCACGGGGATACGGAAGGGGGAGGAGAGTGAAAGGGTACGGGTGAGGGATACGGGGTGTCTCGTACGTCTGTCCAGACGGCAGCCGTCGCTTTTAATGCGATAAAGGCGAGTTCGAGTATACCTTGGGGTATATTACCCCGTTGAACCCTGTCTGAGCGGGTAGCCCTCGTTTCTTCTGGCCGCTCGAGATCGCTTTCATTTTAGTCGTGAAATCGGTTCGGGAACAATATAGGTTCCGCTTGAGGAGAATAACGATGTGCTACGTTTTCATAAATTTATTCCAGCTGCAATCTGCGATTCACTTTACGTATTACGTGACGCGTCTTTACATATTTATTTCTCGTGTATTTATATGTATCTATCACTTTACATATTTATTATCTTACATACATTTAGATATATCTATTTTAAATTCGAATTTCTTATACATATTAAACCTCCCCTGTCACGTTGCGTGTTGCGACGTTCGATGACAAACTATTGTCATAATTTGTAATAATCCGGCGCTTTCTTCTGGCGCGGAAAGGAGCAGGAGCAGGAGCAGGAGCAGGAGTGGTAGTTGTAGTGGTTGTTGTAGTGGTGGTTGTCGGTGCAGGAGTAGTGGTCGTAGTAGTAGTGGTTGTAGATGTAGTCGATGTTGTCGATGTTGATGTAGTAAAGAAGCAGCATTTAAAGCTACATGTAGTACAGTCCGGGTCGCAGCAACATTCTTTCGGGCAAAAGTGTTGTAGTAGCGGACAGTTTTCGAGAAACGAGAAGATTCCTGGCGTGGAATTCTGTCAGGAAAAGTAAGAAATGTGAAGAAAAATCGCGAGGCGATCAGTAAAATTGCATCGTGCTGTCGCTCATTCTGTACAATATTTTGGTCTTTCACGATTATTTATGAAAGTAGAGCGCTGATTGAAAGATTAGTTTCTAAAATACTCACAGCTTCTTTGACGACGTAAGTCGCGGTAATAACGAGGAGATACAGCAATACAGAGCGCATTTTTGGATTTGGTTACAACTCGATTCAACTTCTGTTATTTCGAGGCAGCGACAGCATTTTTATATACCGAGCTCATGAATATCTATTTTTGCTGACCTAGTTCTTATCATTGATGTCTCATAAGTTCTTCTAGTGCCATTTGTGTTGCACAATTACTCTTTGTGACAATTAAATACTAATGATTCTATTAAACTGTCTGCACTCTTTCAAGTGCACATAGTTGCTGACAAAATCGCACATTCGTAAAGGTGTCAGAGTCAAGAGCACGCACACGTGTACAAGGTGTAACTCGAGACAAGAGAATACCTGCCCTTCACCTATAAAATTACAAACAAAAGACATCTTTTGTTTCAAATTTTAATTGTTGTCTATATCGGAATAGATGTGTTAGTAACTCTAGCATGAATGTTTCAATTCATTTCGAAAATTATATCTCTCATTTCTGTCCAGAAAAAAGGGCATTAAAAATATTGCAGATTTAATTGCGATATTACATTACGGTAGCCTATATATTAAATTAATATGAATCTTACGTTATCAAAAATATTTAAATGGTTAAGAACGTCAGATTGCGACACGAGAAACGGAAGCGTCTCGAGGAGATAAATCAACGCATCCTACAATTTCCGTTCGCATAAATGCCTCGTCGCACGCACGCATGCACTAATCATGGTGATTATATAATGACAGTGATTACATCTTTGCGTAACACAGTGGACTTAGATGTCAAAGTTATAACGAATCACGATTTAATTATGGTATATTTTAAGTGCAATCCGAGAAGGCGCAGCTTCCTGATAACTTGACTGCCGGGCGTACAAATTACCGACGTCCCTCTTTCCCTACGGATCAAACGGAAGAAAGAGATCTTTCTTGGTCATCCATCATCGTTAGCATTTCATTCAGTGACAGTCGGTCGACCGACGGCTGCCGTTGACTACGAAAGCTGTGTAAACTTGCCGAACAAACAAACGTTTTATGGTCGTTCAATAGCGCTGTCGTCTCCGTAAATGTCGTGACGCATACATTTCCCGACGCGTAAGATAAAGCGCACATATTTTACGAAGCAACGCCCGCATTTTTCATTCTCTAACGAAAAATCGATATTGACGATCTTCATCAGAATAGCCTCCTCCTCCCCAGCATAATCCGATACACTTTTACAGGGAAAAGGTACCAGCGGTTCTGATTATAACGTCTACATGCATTCACGTTATTGATGGGGTTGCAGCACTGCTGATGCCGAGAATACGATAATAATGGTGTCTAATGGCAACGATTTGTTTAATTAAATTTCCGAGGCTCGCGCCCGGAGCTTCAAAACATGAGGGAATTTCCTCGGAGCCTAAACTGAAAATTTGAAACTTTTCTTTTGATTTTTCCTTCCTCCACGCGGGAAATTGAACGGGTGGCCGGCAATTTCAGTTCCATCACTTCACGCAACGGCTCTCTTATCAAAGTAGGAGCGCTCGGGGAGCATTCGGGGATAGATAGAAAATGCTCGGCCAATATTTACTACGACGCTTTGACTGCCGTTCGCCGTGCAGGCGGCATCTCGCGAATCGATTCGTCTCGATCGGGTCTCCTCGGGTATCCTGCGAGGAGAATCTTACCGGAAGCGATGTACAATCGTCGCGACGCCGATGGGTCGTGCGACGGGCGAGAGGGTGAGAGAGACGACGGCACGGGCGGAGAGACGCTCGCGACGACATGGAAGGTGAATTTGGACGAGGGAGATCACGGAGTGCGGGAGTGAAAAATGAAGGTACGAAACGGGGAATCACACAGAGGGGGAGGAGGGGCTGGGCTTGACGCATTGCGGCGGGGAAATATGGGTCGTCCCGATTATGTCGGGTAGAGGAGCACCGCGCCGGAATCTGACAGCAGCGGAGTGACGCCACAAAACCTCATACATCTCGTGTATAACTAATGCCCGCATATATCACCCCTTCGTCTCCTGTGTGTGAGGGTAGTCTCCTTTTTTTATCTCGCGGTGCGACGAGAAGTGACGCGATGTATGCCGCGCGCACGCTTTAGAGGCGCGCGCTTCTCTGCTCGGCATGAAACCGTCTGGTTCATCGGGATGCGAGGCGGAAAACGCGCGCGAGGCACGTTTCCTCGGTCGATGACTTCGGTGACTGATAATGTGGATGATAATGACGTGCGCGCGAGATTAGCCGCCTTGACCCGCTCCGCTCTTTCACGCGCGAGTGATCGCCCATTTCTGAACCCTGAACGACTGTGAGAGATAACGAATCACAGTAGACCCAACATGGGCAGAGACCCGAGCGGATGTTAGCGTGCGGTTTCACGCTCGGCTCGGCGTGTCCGCGTGGTAGGTGGTCCGAACAACGAATGAGAATTAAAGAACGTTAAAGGGGGCATCGCGCTCGTTAGCACGGTCAACCTGCTTCAACCTGCCGCAACCTGCAGCAGCGGCTAATTGGTATTCGACCGGGGTGAGGGATGCCGGTCTTTGACGGGAATGTCTCGAGTAGCAGCGTTCCAAAGGCATCGCATCCGGGCTGTGTTTACTCTGCTGCGGCCGAAGTCAACCGGCCCGAAACGGGCCTGAACAGCATGGACGAGTTGGCGTGATGTTGAAGTGGCCTGGAATCCTCCGCGACCTGAATCCCCGTCTCGAGAGTCCCCTAATCGACCACCGCGATCGGCACGATTGTTCTGTCGCACCCTCGAGAGCCCTTCGCGTTCGTTAATTGACGCGCGACGTCTCGCAGCGTGGACGTTCTCCGCGTTTTGAATACGAATCTTCCGATGTTTTGTGCTGATTTTTTGCTTCTCTCTTCTCTCTTTCTTTCTTTCTTTCTTTCTCTCGGTCTGTATCTTCCTTTCTCGAGCGCGACGACGTATGCATTTTTTGCCGGTGCACGGAGCTCTGCGTTTTCTCGAGTGGATTCCCCGCGCACCCTTCTCAACCTGCCATGTTCCTCTTGGTATATGCGCGAGCATTCACCCCGGTACGAATGCAGGTGTGCGCTGGGCCGAATAAGCTCAGAAGAGACGCGAGGATGATGGTAACTCATGTGCGTCTCCAAGCTTCGTCGCTGCAGTCGTCGTCGTCGTCGTCGTCGTCGTCACGAGGCTGTTGCAGCAACCACTTCCGTCCGTCCATTTCTCGTTTCTATGAACGTTTCGTCACGCTTGTCACATGCTTACCGCACGAAAGAGACCGCGGTCGAGTAAAAATATTGTGATGGTCGTCGTCATTGTGTCCACCGTCCAATGCCGCGTTCGCCGCTGCCCATCGGCAGCGCGAGCGAATGCAGAGAAGCGTATGCGGTTTCCGCCGAAAAAAAAAAGAAAAAAAGGAAAATGCATGAGATATTACGTTGACGATGTTACGTTAAGGACGCTCGCGTCGTCAAACAAGAAACCATTACGTATTACGTAAAGGTCTCAAGAAAGCTGAGCTGCGCGAGATAGTGATATTTCGCTGTTTGCGTCGAGTCTCGACTTCGCGACAAATGCGTTATGAAAAATTTCAGTTATCGCTATAGACGTTATAGACCGATCCACATAAGCGTTAACTCGGAATACCCCGGTCGCGCCGTATTTAAATGCGAGCTGTTCCGTCTGCAGCTCAGATCCTGCGGATCGATAACCCGCCAAATGCGAGATCCCTCCTAAGAGAGCAGAATTCCTCCTCCCTCTTACTGATTAATTAAAAATCAATAGCTGTGAAAGAAAACAAGATAGTCAGCGGGCAATTTAGAGAGAAAGAGAGAGGGGGGGGATAAAGAAAGGAAGAAAGAAAGGGACTGTTGCACTGCGACATCACTATGTGCATAATCCATTTAGTTTATCTCGAATTGACGGGAAGGCAGACTGGGGGGGAGAGAGAGAGGGAGATGACGCGTGCGTGCTGAATATAATTTGGTGGGCGTTACTGTTCGTTCAGACGTACAGATATTCGAGACCATGGCCGTGATCGGCGGGGTGTCCCCGGGCCGCGGCTCCGGAACGTTTCTCATCCGTTCGGACACCGGGCTCACCGGGGAGACTCCATTATCCTCAGCCCATAAACATTAAGCGGCGTCTCTCGCCGACGAATATCTGTTAAGAATACCACGTCGTGTGTGCCACCGTATCGCAGCGAAAGATATGAGAAAGAGGGTGGCTGGGGGAGGAAGTGGGAGATCGAGAGAGACCGAGAGTTTCGTGTCGAAGCATCCTACCAAGCTAATGGTTGGGACATTCAGGTTGGATATCAAGCGAGACCTTGCCGTCGCTGCGAGCTGATGTCAGCGGGAAGAGAGAGGCAAAGAGAGAGAAAGAGAGATATGAATCTGTCGGCGTTTGTGTAATCAAAACAGGCGCAGTCCGCTTTAGTATCGCGCGAATAACACGGCATCATGAGCGCACGAGGTGACCGGCGCACAGATCGGTTTCGCAAAATGATGTCGTGAATTGCGACCCTGCCGCATTATCGAAATTGGAAACTTCATTTGCAGACGATAAAACGAATACTAATTCGAAATCGCCTTGAAAATAAGAATCGTCGGAGACAACGAGTCGCCTTGAATAATAGAAACGAACGACTGTGTTAAAAGAAAAAAACAACCGATTAACTGCATAATTAATCAGTCGTAACTATTAGCATAGGTTACAACATTGTGAGCGACGTGTATTCGATAAGAGAGCAGAAGAAAGAGAAATAAATTGTTTATAAAAAGTTTTCATTGAGCAATTGCTTAAGTTTCTTTAAAATATAATGCAGGAGCGTAGTTCACATGCATGCATAGATACGCGCGGACGACTTCAGCGGATGTAAAAGAGCTCGAAACCACATAATGACATGGTAAATTTAATGGCGTGTTGTCCGCATTGTGAAATCATCACTTAAGTGAAAATTACTGAAAGTTAAAACCGCTTCCATAGTTTAGTAAGTGCGTGGCCGTTGGTCAACTCGTGTCAAACGGTCTTTCGCAACGCGATTCATACGTTCATATCTCGTTCTGGCGGTTATCGCTTATTCAGGCTCTGCACATACGTCATTGAAATATTTTTCTCTTATCGGTCTGTCTGCCATCATTTCTACTCTCTCGTTCTATAACAATGTGTGTGCGCGTTGAGACATTATCTAATGTTTTAGTTACTTGAAATGGAACACTTATACCGAGTGTCTCGTCAGAAATTGTCGTGGTCTATTCTCTGAGATTCTTCCATTAACTTGGGAATTTTTAGCAAAAATGTTACATTCACGAAATTAGCAGAAATATTAAATTTTAATTTACAAAGTTTTATTAAATTGAAAACTAAAAGGTTAACTATACGTAATAAGCAGGAAAAGAGAATTTATTCAGAGTGTGAACGCGAATATCAACAAGTGTCGGTAAGTCACGTTACACATTCCGGTTTGTTTGGAGAGAAAAAGAGGAAACGATTATCTCGCTTTCCTTCCTAAGAGTCGTTTATTTAAGTTTTACTCTTTTAGAAACTTGTTTCTCCTTAGTATATAGACGCTGGTGTTTCCATATTCAATTTAATTGTGTCTTGAATAGGCCTCGAAGTAAACAGGCACGTTGGTATGTCTATGTAGACCTATCTTACTAGTTGAAACAATTATCATAGATTTACTCGTGTTCAGATTTTGATTTACCGTTTTCTCTTCGTTGTGTATATTAAACATCATAGACACATACATCATAGACTTGTGCTCCAGTCATCGCATCATTGATTCGATAAATTTGTTTGTACTTTGATAAAGTATGGCATATAAACAAGATACGTGCATTAGTGGTAAAGCTGCTATAAGTGCAGAATATCGCGAGCCCGCAAAGAACCATCTTGAAGAATGACAGGACTATGACAGGAGGAACTTGAGTAAGAACTTGGACAAATATATTTAACAAAAGCGTTATTCGAAGGCGATAAATGCTAAATCTTGAGGCAAAGTGGCATCCGTCGTTCAAAGTAGCACGATGATAAAATTAAGCTATCACGAAGTCATCCATCTATCGCATTGAATATCGCTCGCTCGGCTTGTCACGATACTGTTTCGTTCCGCGTAGCAACATTGCGATCGCGTATGTAATGTAACGGCAATATTATCGCCCGACGACGAATGACATATTTATCAAGGCAATAAAATCTCGGAACCTATTGACTTTACAGATGAGTGACAGTGCGCTTCTCATTACGGGCTGTAATCTCGAGTGGCTAGGGAGGCACACAACTGCAGTCGGCTGCGCCGACGAGTTCAGAAAGATACTCGTGGAGGAGGAATCCGGATGCCCCGTCTCTTCGCCGGCGATAATTATAATTCGATAGTCGTGGTCGTGCCGGTGAATGTGCGAGCCAGTGAAATCGCGTGAAAACAGTCGGTGATCGTGTCGATACGAAAACAAACCGCAGTGACACGTCGCTACGTGATGGTCATCGATGTCGTTGGATCATTAGCCGAGATTGTATTAAATATCCAGAATCATGGGTAAGAAAATAGTTCTCGCTTTACTGTCGCGAAAATGTGATAAGTTTTAGTGCCATCTGATAGCTGACAAAGGTGTAATATTAGTGCACAATTATGGAGTGGTTCACACACACATTCCCTTTTACGCGTTTACAGATCTGTGTATGTAAATTTTATAGTTCTGTTATCGTGAATATTCGTTGTCGTATATGCAAGAGGTTTAATTTACATGGTGACAATGCGGGACTTTATTTGCAAGTACTTATTTTTAATGTTACCAGGATTATTATAATGCAACAATAATATATATTTATTATTTGTGTGTGGCAGACCTGCAGTTTGTCTACGTATACGTTTGTATACGTATTACGTATGGACATGTATGTACATACAAATGTAATGTATATATTTATACATTACTATCTTGATGATACTACTTTCTTTCTTATATTTCTAAATGTCCAATAATCATTATATCATTGACAAAAATTATACTTTACTTTATCGCAATTAAATAAATAAACTCTGTTAATTTTTTTCTTGTTATTTTACGTTATCTGGTTTTCTGGATAATTAATTTATAATTGAAATTATATATTATATATATGTATAATAATACACATATATATATTATAATAGCGTATATCCACTCGCTGTATATACAATATGTGACACGAATAATATACATTATTTCTACGCAATTCGACACGTAATACCGCATTATATCAATCTACAAAAATATGATATTTCAGAATATTGATTATTTTAGAAAAATGAAGAATAGCAAAAATGCCTTCTTGCATATCTTCTTTGCACAAGTTTGCGATAACAGTTTTAAGAAATGTTATTATGTTATCAAAAGAATTTAGAGTTATATGCTGTTACATGTACACATACACGTAATTAGTTGGACAATTATGTTAACCTTGACTTAATAATAAACTTCATTAACAATCGTGACTAACACTCTTTCTCTTTCGCAATGCTCTTTTAGAGATACGCGTGCGATATTTGTACGCTATAATGCTGTGTATAGCGAACATGATTCTGTATGGTCTGAAAGTGAACATTGCGACAGCCATCATTGGCATGGTGAAGAAAAAGCCAGGTTTGCCAGATTGGTCGGACGAATGTCCGGAATACGAAACTCCTGAAGCTGCCGTCACCGATATTGACGGCCCATTCGATTGGACGGCGAGCGAGCAAGGTCTGGTCATCAGCATATATTTTGCCGGTTACCTCATTGGTATGTTCCCATCGGGATATTTGGCAGATAGGTAAGTGACAGGTGATTTATATGCTTAAATTTATATCTCACATTTATGTGCAAGATATCAATACTATTTATATAGCATTTCATTTATATTCTATCTATTACTGGTATTTTATTTATAAAATCAGTCTCCCAGAAGTCAAACTGATCAACTTCATTTTCTGTAAGCTTTTTTTATTGTAATTTAACCGGAACGTATACACAGATGATTGATTCTCAAAGACCAAAACAGAAATTTACTTACGTAAAGTGAAGTTGGTCAGTTTGACTGCTGAAGGGCTCAACTTCTCGTTTATTTTTACAAAATCGAAATGTGTATGTACACACACATATACACACCGTTCTATTATTTTCCAGATTCAATACCAAGTACGTGCTGTTAACTTGCGTGCTGGCAAATGCAATCTTGACGATTCTGGTGCCGGTCGTAGCGAGCTCATTGTACACGCTATACGTCGTAAGATTTTTAACCGGCCTCATGACCGCGGCGAATCTTCCCATTGTAAACGTTATTCTGGGGAAATGGGTTGTGTACGAGGAGAAGTCCATGTGGATCGGCATCATATTCGCCGGAACGTCGATCGGCACCGTGATATCTATTCTCAGCTCCGGCATGATATTAAATTACGTAGGCTGGGAAGCTATTTTTTACATCCACGGAGCGCTACCATTTATTTGGTGCGTGGTGTTCTATATATTCTTCGCCGATAGTCCAGAAGAGCAGAAATACATAACGGAAGAGGAGAGATCGCTCATCGTGAACTCGTATGGCCATCGGGCGCCCATATCCTCAAAAATGAAAGTCCCATGGAAAAGTATATTTACGTCGGTACCATTCCTGTCTTTGATCGTTACCAATACCTTGGGCAACTTTTGTTGGTATTTCCTGCTCACCCAGCTGCCGCTTTATATGAACAAGATATTGCGATATGATATCAAATCGGTAAGAACAATCGTAGTGCGTTAAAATAACAATGATTTGTTTCAATTATGTTCGACAGATAAGTTACTGTATATTTTTCAGTAAAAGTTGTATACTTTTTCAAACTCGATTACGGACAAAGTAACGTTTTATATTTTGCATATTTGTGACTGTCCAATTTTGTATATTTCTGCAAAATGCTATGAAATTCTGTAAATTGTGTACAACATGTTCATTTACGTGAAATACTTTCTAACATTGTAAATTATTTCCTTTTTTTCTCAATTTTTTCTGTGCAAATTATTAAACATTTTTTTGTAAATTATTTTTAATTTGTTTTACAGAATGCAGCTATCGTTTGCGCGCCGTATCTTGTAAATGCCTTCACCAATCCGTTATTGGGCAGGATTTTAGATTGGGGACGGAGAAAAGGATATTGGTCGCAAACCACTGCCCGCAAAAGCGCGGTATTTATAAGTACGTGCTTCAAAAGTGTAAATTCATTAAACAATCGATTCATGTTACGAGATATGAGGCAAAACTATTTCAGATTATCGATTTTATAAGTAACAGAGTTAAAAGTAGTACTAGTCATTTCATCAATAACTAACGATATCAGCGGAAATAATGACATAACTTGAGTTTAGATTCATTTGCACGTTAATAAAATAAAGATGAGGCATTGATTGCAAATTCTTTGTGTAACGTCTGTAACTGCTATATTGAATAACGCATGTAGCCTTGGAGTTGCTATTTCTATAATAACAGTATTTCTTATAAGAATATCAAACTGCATATAAAAAAATCCGTATTAAAAAAAGCATGTATATAATGATGAGTAATATTACATATTAATAATCAAAGATATTAATATTATATTTAAAAATGTGTACTTAGCGTTAAATTAAAAGAGGAAAAATATCGTTTATTTAAAAAGATTAACAGTTTGCTTAAAAACGTTTGCAATTAAAATAGCCGATATGTTTAATACATTATTTAAAGTGCATAAATACTTTTTTTCAGGTATGATACCAGCTAGTGTGTTTCTAATCATAATCACGTACATCGGTTGCGCACGTGTAACGTCGACGGTGTTGCTGACTTTAAGTATAATATTCTCGGGTGCTATATTCGTTGGCCACCTCTGTAATCAAAACGATTTGGCTCCAAATTACGCGGGAATTCTCATGGGTATTACAAATACCCCGGGTACCATCTCTGCTTTTATCTTGCCACCGATAGTTGGTTCTCTCGTAGCGGAAGGAGTAAGTAAACATTTTTAATAACTCTTAATATTAATGTAATAATGCGAAAAGTATTCTTTAAGAACAACATCATTGATCTCTTAAACTTTTGAATAAATTATATTTAACAACATATTTCAAGATATAATATTTCTTAATTTCATTATTATCATTTTTAATGTTATTAATTTTGATTTATTTAATATTACTTATTCTTGTTATCTTTATTAGCTTAATTACTTAGTCGTTAGTATTAATGTAACAATAAGCATTTTCTAAGAACAATGATCATTGATTTCTTAAACTTGTAATAAATTATATTTCGTGATATATTTCAAGATATAATATTTATTAACTTCATTGTTATCGTTTTTAATAATTTTGATAAATGTAAATTTAATACCATTGATTATTATTATCTGTAATATAATTGATTACTTTAGATTAATTTAATATAATTGTTTTACTATTATTAATTTTAATATCATTGATTATAATTTGAATTAACATTGACTTTTTGTAGCACACTATATTGCGTTGGAGATACGCATTTTGGATTAATATCGTCTGCAGTGTCCTCGCTTTCGTGATATTTGTAATTTTTGGATCTGCGAAAATTCAACCATGGAATTATCCGATAGAGGACGTTGAAAATTGGGAGGACAACGGACAGCAGCAACAGGAGACACGACAAGAAGAAACAAAGACTTGAGGATTGAGTCCGTGTTTATCTAGTATTAATTTCTTAAAATTCCAAGAGAACATGCTTTTACGAAAGATCCATCTTATCTACTACGTAGATGAAGACGCGTTATGCAAACAAATCTCACAAATACGTTCGTGTAATTTCTCGGCGAAGAATTATAAGTGTCAAGAATTTTGTAATTCTTGTAATTTTCGTCGATACTTTATATTCGCAAAACCCGTATTTTGTAACATTTTGATATGTTATTAGCAATTTTTATAAGCCTATTTAGAGTAGCGAATGTAAATTAATTATCAGTTTATGTGTTATGAATATATTATATATTTTTTTATGCACGTAGCATCTTACAATATTGTATTATATTGTACTTGAAGAAGAAGAACTTTATGGTGAGAATACACTTTGCGAGATATTGTCGGTGCCAAAACTTCTGCTGCCTTATACGGGCAGTAATTTTACTAGATGTATCGTGCAAAGAACTTAATATAGCATCAAATTATTTTCTACATTTATCTGTATTGATTTAATGTCTGATTTATAAAATCACGAAAATGAAACGGAATCTTTTGCTTGGAAAACGGAATTGCAAAAGATACGCGATGCAGATGAATCATCTAGCATCGCTGCCGAGCGAATTCGACAACGTAACTGTTTCACGTGGCGGAGTTTACGCCATGATTTATTAAAGTCGCGAGACCACCCTTAATGATGGACCATTAATTAGGGACCACCTGGTACAAAAATTCCACTTAGCCCAATTAGATCGCGACATCGTAACGTACGTCTGCTAGTCGGCGCGAGACCGACGCGGGAAAAAAGACGATGGGACGAAGGCATCAGCAGCGGGGAATATTTACGACGGTTGAAATATTACGTTTGTAATCTATTTCCAGCCTATAGCCGCTCGGCTGTCGACGATGCCGTGACGAGACGCGAGCCATTGCTTCCCGCCAAGTTATTTCCTCCTTCCTTCAAATGTTACCGACAACCGCGACAGGGGATGCGCGGGTCTGAGAGAAATATTGAGACCCTTCCAAAACCTACGGAAACTCTTTGAAAATTTTATTGGTAGGAAATGCGAAAGATGAGGGCGACGAGACGCGTATTGTGCGCGCGTTCGACGTTTCGTCAGATTTTACTTTATATCCAGAAGTTGCATTAATGATCATCGGGAAATTTTGATGATTTAGATCATTAAATCATAGACGCGAGTACATTCGAGTTTTTGTTATTAATATTTTGACGTACAGCTCTTGTTTTCTTTAATTTTCTTAATTTTTTTCTTAAATTTAATATCAAATAAGGAAATACGTAACGTGAACATGTTTTGTTATTATCCGAGTTATTATCGTGATATCGATTACTTTGCATTTATTAATCTCGAAATTGGTATCTTCTGATGATGAGGCAGATGGAAGACAAAAATCGTTTGGACTTAATATTCTAGTAAGTTTCCTCCCAGGGATGGGCCGATGCTCGCGAGCCAGAGCTTCTCTTCATCGTGTTTACTAATTCATGAGATGAATAACTTAAGGATAAGCGTTCACGGTATGAATAATGCTTATTCGTCTTCTTAACCCCTTGTGCAGGTGACCTATTCTGTCTATCGATGCATGTACATGCGCCGGTCCAAATCCGGTCGAGTGATCCATCGTTCGATCACTACTGACGTGGGAAAACACCTGTCTATCCCGCTTAGCTATGTTAACCGATCTAGATTTTCTTCTAGGATACAGTAGTCTGAAATTGACAATTAATATCTGCCAATAAATATTAGACTGCACACAGACTAAATCGCGAGCGTTCGCATCTTTCGCGTTTTATTTTAAGCTTACACAACAAAAGAGATGAAACTTAGAATCATTAGTCGCGTATCTCTGCATCCGCGTCGACGTATCCGAAATGACGAAGCTTCACGTGCGTCTGGTATCTTCGTATTCTTATCCGACGAATATTTTCCATCCCAATTTTTTTCTTTTTTTTTAGAGCAGCTACCGATCCATCCGGCCGTCGGCCGGACGTCACCCGATTTGCATACTCCAATATTTTAAGAAGATTAATAGATGCATACAGTAGACCGTTCGGGCGCAACGGGTCAGTGAAAAATTCCCACCGTTTCCGAGCTATCTGTCAAAATGGCGATTAATCAGGCGGTAATTATAAGTCCCGAGGATCTTTCGTCGGGCCGTCGTCCCGTTTGCTTAGAGAAGCACGTAGCTGCAGGTCGCTCGACTACGGCGGTTAATCAATCCTGGAGCTCGTTACAGTCGAGCACTCCGGTACTTGAAGTGGCGTTAACGCATCCGGGGCGCCACTAAAATGTCAGGAATTGTTAATCTACATGGGGGAAGGGAAGGGGAGCGCGCGCGCGCGTTCACACATGCCTAACGCACTATCGGGAGACAGAGGAGAAGGGGAGGAGGAGGAGGAAAGGGGTTCAGGACTCTGCAGGACCACCCTCGCGGACGAGGTTTCCGCGAATAAACCCTTACTTTCCAGTTTCAACCCCCTGACCTCTTCCTCCTCGTGCTACGAGCTCCCTTGCTCCTCGCAGAAACCTTGGCGGGAGACATTCGCCGCCAAGCAGCACCAGACCGCACCGTTATTACTAGCGATAAATCGCCACCTTTAATAAGAGCTCGCGCGACGTACGCCAGACGGAAGCCAGAAACGACGACGACGACGACAACGACGACGAAAGGACGGTGAATTTAAGGTGGTTGGCGGATGGGACCGAGTACACTCTATTCAAACGATATCCGCTCGATTTTACCGAGTCCTCGTGGCAATGCCCGACCGTGGTGTTCCTTTATTATGCGCCACCCCGATGGCGCGAACGATTTAATTTCGGATATCTCGCCGCGCGCGATAAATATTTCGCGTGTAAAATACCCCTGCCGGCGTTACGAAAATTTATTACATTTACTGGAAGATAATATCGTAACGCCTATCTATGCGCTATCAACGTGATATGGAGTTTTCGGCGTTTGATCCGTGGGATATGGTACACTGATGATTTATTGCCTACATTTTGATTGACGTTGTAACAAGATAGTAAACGTATTTCACGTGGCGCCGCGTTTTAATCCCTTCTACCCCAATATCGACGTTGCGCCACGTCAAACTTTTATCTTATAATATCAACAAGCAATTACCGACACGTTAAAATGTTTTCGGAACACTTAGAGACGTGCGATGTTAAGCCGTTTGCATTTATGCAAATGTTTTCATTCGCGCGAGTGATTCAGTAATACGCGGCCGGTATAATCATCAAGCTACGTTTGAACGTTGCTGCAATTGCTCGTAGCAATTTATATTTAACGATTTCTAGTCGGTAAACATGAATGTGTGACACTTTCCAATGGTGCTCGTAATCAAGACATCGCATATAGAATAACAATGAAATGGCAAATACAGCTATACTAGCAAACAGTCAAGTCTCAGCTTCTCTTTCAGTGCTGTAACAGCGAGCTATTAAAGTGCCGCGCGCTGAGTGTTTCGCTCATGTGCGCTCCTGCATGCTCATTTCAGAGACCTTTGAATTTAATTGTTGTTGCGACTTACTTTGGCTATTAAGCGTAACCATTCGTGCACCGAACGCATGCACGCGACGTTGTCAACGTTCTTATCCGTTGCCGTTTACAAACTGCACAGTTTCACAAAACGCAACCTGGATTAATATTCCTCCCCATGAATTCGCCGTAGGTAGGCACTATCGTCACATGTTTCTTGTGCAAGCAAAACTCCACCGTGGACGGTGTCGGCCGAGGGACTTGATTACGGTATTTTCGTCGGATCTCGGTCCACCTGGCGGTTACGTTCGGCGGTGTATCGAAATTCGTTTACGTGAACGGGATGCGGCATTAGCGGGGAAATGGTCGCACGTCTGTGGACGTGAGCTGGGTCACGCGGTCGTTGCGGACGGTCACCTAAGGGTGGTCTCGCACGTCGCAGCGAGTCGAGATTATTTCCTCGCAGTGCATTGCGCGCGTCGGGGTTGCTTCCGCTAAAGAACTCCATTGCTCGCGCGGGATAATGAGTATCGCGAGCGTAACGTACGCGGTGCGGTGCTCCGGAGATGAAGAGAGAGAGAGAGAGAGAAGGAGAAAAACAGAGAGCGGAGATGGAGAGAGGGGAATGCTCGAAACTCGGTCACCTCGTTTCCAATTGACCGGCTTACTCTCTCGCGGCATAGCCAGCAGTTGTATTGTACACGGAAGCTTTCTGCAGATTTCGGCTGTCACCACGTTTCATGTTTTAAACGGACTATAACCGGTTGGCGTGGTCGGCCGTGTGTCGCTCCGGGACGATCGACGTGGATGCAAAAGTGGGATGGCGCGCGGGAGCGCTGTGTATAAATATGTATATGCGAAGTGTGCGCGGGCAGACGGGGGATGAGGCCACAGAGGGTGCGGATCTGTGTGTCAAACCGACCGATCGACCGACCGACCGACCGACCGAGCGAACGACGGACAAGCCACGTTGCAGCTTCGCGGATTCGTGACGAGGGGCTTCAGAAGGGATCGCTTAATCGGCGGTCGTTGCCGCTGCATCGGATTTTGATTAGCGCGGCCGCGTCACGTTCGTCCGTTCGTTTGTCGACGGATAAAAAAATGCATCGCACACCCCACGCCACGCCGCATTAACTCGCACACGACTGCGCGGCACACGTACGCGCGCGGGCATACGTGCGTACACGTATACAGATATGCACGCACGCAAGTCTTTGTTAGTCGTCTAGCATTTTCTACGCGATCTTACCCTGTAATCTGCATTGCTCTTGGTGACTTTTAATTTCTGATAACATTAAAGCTACTGAAATGTGTATAATTGTGCGTCCACGTTCACGTAAAAGTATAGTATTGTCCGCAACATGTGTGCCGCATTTGTTATTCGAGTGACGTTGCTTGATTAATCGCTGCTTTTTGTTCTTGTACTGCTTCAATCAAGGATTATATTTTTGCTGACGGATCTAGGTATATTTAGTTAAAAGTAACCGGCTACTTTGCACATAAACGAGTTTCGTGATTTTTAAAACGGGAATTACGCGTACGCTTATGTGCGCGTGTACTAAAAAGACTCTCGCATTTCACGTAGTCACCTTCACGCGTAAAACATCACTACGCGATCTGCATAAGCAGATTTCTGCCAAGTTTTCAGCGTACATAATAAAACGCAGTAATAATATTGCGTTCCAATATCCCGGAAGCCCGCATGTAATATTAAACGATTATTCAGCGCGATTATTCAACGATTATTCCGTTATCAACTATTATTCAACGATTAGCAATAGCATTCGGCTTAACGTTACTTTTTCATGCGCAAAGCGTTTTACAGCAATCCAGCAATCCAAGTCGATCTTGCCTTCGGACGGTTGAGGACAGGAACTTGGCGGACGCGGGACACAGCTCGTATCTCGTAATTTAATCATATCTTCGCACGCCCCTCGAGCGACAGACAAAGTCGACGCCGTGGCCACCCCCGGTTTTTAGACCGAGCCATAGAGCTGGCAAAGAGCGGGGTTATTAGGCGCGTTCATTGTTGTACGTTCGTACTTTATTGTTGTTTCAATTACGTTTGAGGCAAAGGCTGCCACCCCTTCGACTCGCGCGCTCTCCTCGTCACGTGGTGCCGATGCTGCCTGTCTTTCTCGCTCGTTTCGCTTCGCACCCCACATCCGTCCTTTTGACTAACCCCCGCGCAGATCGCGCCCTTCTCTCGCGCCCAAACTCGCGTCGTCCTCCGCCAGCATCCCCTCTCTCTTCCCCTGCCTCTGTCCCTGAACCCCGTCGAAAGCCGTCGGCATATTGCGCATGCATAATTTAACGTGTTCAAACAAATAACAAAGTTTTCGCATGCTGATGAGAACGCCACCGCGTCCGGATTTCGACTGCCACCGACTGGCAGTGACATATTTTCATTTGACACGCTGAGACGGCGCGAGCTCGACTAGCGGCCGAGGAATTCCGCAAATCTGCGTTACGCGCAATCGACCCTTTTTTTTCCACGTTGAAATACGTCGAACCGTGAATATACGGAAATAATCCGTGAAAAATAACGGCGCCCGATAACGAGTGACGAGTCCACAGGTTGGAATCAACCCGGAATCTGGCGGAACCGACGATTCGCGCGCGCGAGAACTCGAATCGATAACGATCCGACTACTTCCTTCCACGACTGATTGCGTGGAAGGAAGATGATCTGCAGATGTAAGGCGTAGAAAGGTTCCTTCTGTTTTACTGAGCGTAATTATTGAAGAATTGCAGTCCGACCATTTTTTTCCGGCTGTCAGGAGTGTACTTCCGGCCGACGGACGCGATAACCGTTTATGGACGTCGCGTGATCGTCGGAGCACCCCCTTCCTCTTCGAACCGTTAGCCGCAGAAAGACGTACGGGGTGCGCCATAAAAAGGTGGCGCGACTTCGTCGAGCATCTCGGATCGCGTGTTACGTCGGAGACAAAAAGCTCGCCAATAAAGCGCACCATCTTGGCGATACCCGGCCGTGTCTCGAATATATCACCGAGAGAGATATCGATGGGAAAAAGTGCAGATAGACGCGGATTTTACGTGCGCGCGGGGAACGAACAGTAATTATGCCTTTGAGCCGGGAACAAATGACGCCTGTGACTGTTAATCTTTCTTTTACTGCCTTTATAATCGTCGCGATATACATGTATATGTAACGCCACGGTTAAAGCGTTCAATTCCCGCGCCGCTCGCACGTAACCCGCAATTCGCGATTTATCACGAGATGCTTGAGAGATAAGCACGTAATGCTAGTTTAAAGACCATCGTGAAGTGCCCGGCGACATAATTGGCGCAGGAAGCGACCGTCTGGTGGCAGCCTTGAAAATACACCGACTCTCTTTGCAAAGGGTGATGCGACAAAAAATTTTATCGATCATCTCGATTCATCTCGTCGCGCGAGGCTCGACTTAAGCCTCTCGACTATTTCCGTAAGAAGAAAGTTTTACGGCAAACAGCATGTTTGAAAGCGATTCGATTGACAGTTTGCGAATTACTTGTTAAAAATGACATTGATATTTTTTGTACGTATTAATTATAAATATACTTATAAACGCGAGGGATGGTAATTAAAGACTCGCTTGAAATAAGCAAGACTATACAGGGTGTCCCAGACCTACCGTACCACTGGTTAATGGTAGATTCCTGAGGTGATTCTGAGACGACTGTTCCTCTTGCAAAATGTCGAGGGTGGCGTAGTTTCGGCGCTACGAAGGGTTGTAGTTATCCTATCCTTGTGTCGAATTTTTTCGCGTTCAGTGACGGTGGGTCCAAGGGGTCCCGCGCATCGCGCACACTTCAATTTGAACAGCCGCGAAAAATTAAGATCAAATTGAAGTGTGCGCGATGCACGGGACCCCTTCGACCCACCGTTACTAAACGCGGGAAAATTCTACACAAGGATAGGATAACTACAACCCTTTGTAGCGCCGAAACTACGCCACCCTCGACATTTTGCAAGAGGAACATTCGTCTCAGAATCATCTCAGGAATCTACCATTAACCGATGGTACGGTAGGTCTGGGACACTCTGTATAGAGCCAAAAACAGAACTAGAGATGTACGATATAAATAGAAAGCCCATTACTGTTTATCGCATCCATTACCCAATCCTTAACAACGTGCAATTATTTATTGTACATTACCCCGTGCGATACGATCGGTATCCGCGCGGCTTATAAACTCGTCGTTCGTGACTCGGTTCCATCCCCTTTAACGCGTGTCTCACGTTACAGTTGAGTAAAGCGTTATTAACTTCCAAAGTAAACTCACTCTTTTTCTCATGGCACACTTTGTACATAGATGTAACATTACGTAATGCTCGATGAAAAGCTAAGCTTTACGTATATGTATCTGCGTATGCAAGCACTACGCGGTATTGCAAGCCGCCGGTCCGGCTGGCAATTTGCCTTTGCATACCGCGGTCTCACTCGAAGTATGAATAATAATGATCCTGGATATATGAATTACGGGGCGATTATCTGCGACAGGAGCCGCCAAATGCGGGGGGGGGGGGCGGGTGTAGGCGGACCCTGCGTTGGTTATTGCACCCTGGCGTATAGCGCTGTTGGGGATCGATTCTGTGACTCAGCATAATAACAGCGGCACACTAGATATATTTTCCTAATTCCAATGCTGTCGCCTATATCCGGTTTACCACCGGTTATCGGGTGAACACATAAACGCGGGATAAAATTCATATATCGGAAAACTGTAAATGTATGTGTACTGTGTTTCTATAATAAAGTAGAGATTAATCTTATTTCTTAGACGATTCTCTTAATAATCAGTTAATATGTTGATGCAAAATTTATTTTATATTTATAGTCATGATGAAGAGAGTAATTAATTAACAATTTAATTAAATTAATTATTATATTCCACATTTGTATTATATTATTACAGACTTCTCCAAATTCCAGTTATTAAATTTTTTATTTATCGAGAAAAAAGACAATGTGTGAAATTATTTAAAGCACATTTTGTTTTTTCTTTCATATATTAGATTCACTTTTGGAATATATTCGGGGATGAAGAGATGCAAAGGTTAGTACAAAACTTCTCCGCAAACGGCGCCACCGAACGGACTAACTCTTTCAGAGAAGAGAAAAAACTTAATAAATTCTAAATTATCTTTTTATGGCATAAACTAATCGGGAAATTTTATAAATTAAAATAACCTTCTTAGCGCTTTATGTGTGTGTGTGTGTTTGTGTGTTTGTATTTTCTTTATAAGCAACGATACGATCAATATTTAAGGAAAATTTGTGTTTGATTTAGAAAGGCATTTCGCTCATCAACAAATTCATTAATTAATTCCTCGAATATTTATTAAATTTTTGTATTTTCATATATCTGGTGGAACTTCTCACATTGATTGAATCCAAATCTCTCGTTACATGGCAAGAAACGCTTGCAGAAAACACATGTATACATACATGTATGTGCGCGTGGAAAACAACTCGAGTGCAATATATCCGATTAAAGAGCAAAATTCAAAAATTCATTTTGTTTCAGAAAAACAAGAAAATTTCTAATCGATGATTCCAATAATCTACTTGAAAATAATTGACGTATTTATGTAATGACAACCCGAGAGAAGATCTTAAGCGACTTTATTCTGTTTTACGATAACGTTACGCCCGGAAGTTTATCGAAAGATGTAAGAACCTGTGTACATTCCATGTGCTCGGAACACGTAAGCAGTTAGAGACACGTCGTATCTCGTTCCGTTGTCCGTCGTCTGGTGTATCCAATTGTTTAAGTTTCGTGCCCGCGTTGTGCTCGAGAGAATACAAAGTCTCCCGGACAAAGGATCCGCGGATACGGGGATATCCTCCTCCCCGTGATTTGTCAAAAACATTCCCGGACCGAAATCGTACCGCTTTGCCCATTACGATTGCGAGCACACACGCACGGTATGCCTTTCGTCTCGTTTAAACGAATTCCAGACAGTGAGCAGGGCTTGCGGATCGAAAAGAACGACAGGAAAAGCGAGGATAAACGTGATCCGCACGATTAATTTACTGTGAAAATGTAAGATTTTGCTCCTTCGAATTGCTCACGGATCGCTTTATTTTTATGAGTTGCAGTGTGGGAGATGTTTTGCATATTTAAATGTATTTCAAATCAAACTCGCATGCGTAAAATTATCCTCTCTCGTAGTCTGCTTCTGACGCAGTCGTTCTCCACTTCTAACATAGTTACAGTCGTTGAGAATGCAAAGTTCCCATCCATTCGACGACGCTCAATGTAGGTCGAGCCCCGGAGAATCGTCTTTTAATTAACTACTTTTGAAATTAACGCGGAAAGGTTGCTCTCGTAGAAAAACAAAGCCAGACGAGAGTCAAGAAGACGTCGTAAATAAGTGCAAAATGAGAGACGAGAGCACGCAGAAAACTATTCGTTTCAGTACATCATCTAATGAGGGGATATACGCTGCGCTTGTCTATGTTAATTTCGCGTGCGGAAGACAGTTCTCTGCAGTTAATTATTCACAAATTATTCTAAAATGAAACAACTCGTCAATCGTATAGTTCCCAATTCCCGGTGCTGATGGAATACGAGGAATTATCTCGGAAACTCCGAAAAGTACGTAACCGTTTATTTTATTACAGAATGTTTTACAATATTTTAAAATAATTTTAAGAGGTGTACCGTGCACACGATCTGATTGTCTTTCGCTAGTCAATTTTCGCGCAGTCGTGGAGTGCAGCGAAAACTATTGTTTACGCTAGATTTAAAAATCAAGTTAATGGTCAGCGCGTTATTTCCACGAGATGAGCTACGCCCCGTTGCACCTTCTTCTCGCCGGAAGACGAAACCGGGTAGGAGAGGGATGGAGTGGAAGAGGAGGGTTCTACCCGTTTCGCCATGATTGTAGCAGAATCCTCGGCAAGAAGTAATCTCTTTCTCCCGGGGAACGGTATCTCGCGCCGGGGCGGGATATTTATTTATGGTGATTAATCACGCGAAGCCGGAGACGCGGATCCGAGAAGTGCCCAGAACTGAAGGAGACACGAAAACGAGCAAGCATTACAAGCGGAACGATAAGACAGGCTCGCATAATGCCGCGTCGAGCGGATGAGCGAGCGAACGCAAAACGCTCTCTTAAAACGTCGCTACCCCTTCGCGTTCCATAGCGCTCCCTCGGTCGAACAAATCGCGCTCGCTATACTTCCTGACGATTCATTCCGGAGAACACCGTTACATCGGTTGATCACCCGTCCTACGACGCTCCGACAACCAACCGCGAAGCGCACCCTTCCGCCTGCGTTGCTTTACATTGTTCTTCAAGCGGATCTGTTTGTCGCAGACGTACGACTGATCACTAGTAACAACTTGTAGGCATCTTACGTTTATATTTAATGTTTAATGACTGTCTAGTAATGTATTCCTCGTAGATTCATCCAGATGTAATTTCGTTAATTAATTACTAATTACTAATTTTCACACGGATCAAGTGGATCGCGATATAGTTTCACCATAATGTGTTCATGCATGGCCATTTCTGTAATTTTAATAATTAAAGATATTAAATCGTTTGCAAATGCACTTTGTCCGTTATATTTTCTGTTATTATTAAACAGACTCATCATCTCTTGTAGATATAAATAATTGCATGTTGTAATATTATTCGCCTGTTTTAACACATTTATTACACGTCGGTTACCAGTGACCGTCATGACGGTAAATGTGTTACGAAGCATAATACATCAATCGGAGCGCATATAACTTTATTGATTTAAAAGATAAATCGTTTTACAGATCCAAAATCGGATCAATTATCTGAAAAGTGGCAGAAAGTGCTTTTAACAAGATCTAATATCTCGATTGACGTGGCAAGTACTGTTTCGAAAAAATCCGGCAAGCAGTCCCCAATAGCATCAGCTGTAGTTTTATGTTGCTACGTGCTTTGGTCGAGCTCTTCGGGGTGAGTTTTCCAAAGACCGACGAGCAGCACTCTTGATTTCGATTACGAGAAATCTGGTGATAGTTCATTCCGAACCCGCGCAGATTTTCGCGGGGATCCGATCGAAGTTAATTAATCAGGGCGCGAATCGATGGATGACTCGTTGTTCGCGTGCACAACCGAGTAGAAATAAACGACAGGGTACGCGCAGATCGGAATGCCTGTGATCCGAACTAATGAGCAATTAGTAGCAGAGCCGTTCCCTCTGTACGTGGTACAGAGCGAACGTGGCCGCCACATGCCTCACGCTAAACAGTGCCATCCGGCTGCCTACTGTCGAAGATTTATTGTCCAACTACATGCGTGTCTGTCGCCGCAAGAATGCGTCCTCGCTGGTGTGTATTTTTATAAACTGACTAAATCGCTCCTCCTTTTCTGCGATACGTCTTTCGAAACGCTCGCCAAAGCGTTGAGCTTTGACTGGAACACGTACGATAACGCAAAGTTTTGTAAGACTCAACTTAAAGTTTTGTTACGCGATTATTAGGGTCATTGCTAAACTGAACAATTTACAATGATGCTCTCTACAATCAATGTGATATTTGATTAAGTTAGAAAGTTTCGTCCCATCCATTTTGTATTTTTTTTTTATTATGTTGGATATATTATATGATAATGCACATATTTGTCTTTTATATTTTTCTATTTTCCTCTCCTCTTGTTAACGGTACACGCAAAAGGTTTCATTTAATTGATTACTTGATCACATACGATGTGATCTAGTGCACGATGCAAAATTATTGAAAAGTTAATTTGATTTAATTGGTGCATCTTGTTCACGTTACGTGATACAGGCGCTTTCATATCTGTGACCGCCAATGTGTGGCTTAAATTACACAGCCATTTACGGTAATTGCGACTCGGATAATTAACATACAAATTTATTACAGCGTAGCATGCTTGTTCTGTACGCGGAACTCTTTATTGAACGCGGAAAAAAATTGCAGTGGCTTGCCGCGTCGATATCTTTTACATCGAGCAGCGGTATATAACCGAAGAAAATCGACACTTTCCACTTTATTCTCATGTGATTCTCTTTCAATCTTTTCGCAAACACGTTCGGAGAGATACGTCCCGATAAATTTGGGCACGCGCAGCTGCACGAGACAGTGAGGCCACGTAAAATACCCGACTATTCGACGTCGAATTACAACAGCCAAGAATATTCCGAGAGAAATTCGAGCCCGGGCGTTACGAGCGGGGATCAAGGAATACGATCACCCGCGCGAAATAATCGTAGATCTCTCGCGCTCGATTTATCGTGAAATTCACAATTTATTTAACCCCGTGGCTGTGGGACGGGAGAGGAAGCGATTCCGTGAGCCCGGGGACGGGGAAAATCAGAGATTGTGTAGCAAGGGTTAAGAAAATCGATCGTTCGGCAAACACGCGGACGCGCTGCTGTAGCTGCAGGGTTATCGTGCGGAAGGAATGACGGTAATTGCCGGTTTTGTCTTCCGACGAGGCGACGCTAGACGCCCTTTAGACGTTATGAAGCGGCCGCCGTCGCCATCGCCGCGCTGCCTTTCACATCGGGATTTGAGTTCGTCGTCGTCGTCGTCTTCGACGGCGCTCGGTTCCGTAATATTAAGGCACAGTCTGAAGACGATGACAAGGACGTGCCACCTCGTGTTCACTGGCGCATGGCACAATTTTACTCGAAGCGTCGAGTAATTCTCCATTAAGTACGAACGAATAATTCACGCCGCGAGACGAGCCGAGATAGAGATACCGACTAAAGAAGCAAATGAAAATTGCGTGCCTCTGGACAAATGAAATACAATCTTAACTAGCGCAAAAAATGTCGCATCTATTATAATATCTCAAACGTAACGTACCATCTCTGATCTTTTGAGATTTTCATTAGCAATCGCTTTCGCGGTCTGCATTTCAGCGATCACACAAATAGAGGGAAGACAGACGATTAAGCATTCTTCATAATTAACGTCATTGATGCGATTAATGCTAATTGCACTGACGCATTACCGGCCGTTGATAGTCGACATTATCAGACGATGTGGATTAGGGTGGATCAAAGGTGCTGGTGGAAAGGGTTGCGGGACGCGCGCGTCGCGCGAACTCGGTCGAAATGACGTTTAGACTTCGTTGATTAAACGTACAAAGGGTACGGAGTCTTCTTGCTCTTCAGGCCATTTACAGGACAGTGTCCTGCACCTGACGTCATGAGGGTGGACGAAAAGGGGTGGATCGGAGGTGGTACAGAAGCGTCAGGAAAGAGAGGAAGGAGAGGAAGGTCGGGCTAATTGGATGTCGGAGGCGCAATCTTGCGGTCTCCATTTGTCATTCGGTAGCGTGAGAACGCGTCCCCGGTTGTCCTCGCTCCCTCCCTCTCATGCCTCTCTATCTCCCGCTTTATCTCAATTTTTCCTCACCCCATCCCGGCGCGCTTCCGCAAACTCCCCTCCCCCCCCCCCCGACACGCTCTTGTATACTCACGCGGAATCTATCTTTGAATTCGGCGGTCGCGCCGGTCCGCTTGGACGTCAGCCGGATATTACGAGAATTCTGGAGTCTCTTCGAACCTCCGTGGAATTCGATCCACGTATCCCGGAGGTCGCGCCAAAAATCCCACGACTGTCGCCGATCCCCTTCTTGTCGGCGCGCACCCTCGTACGACCCTCGTTCATCCCTTGAATCTATGTCTCCACGATCGCGATGCGAGAGATCCGATCGATTCTGATAATCGCGAGTCCAATGAGGAACCCAACGGGGAGCTAATTAAACCGTTACGTCGAACGTAGAGCTTTATGTAATTTTACAGGATTTTACCCGATTAAATCTTTGATCATTTATTCAACGTATCGAGACACATTTTGACGTCGCTGCTGAGAAGGTTGTTAAGGGAGCAGATACCGATTACAATTTTCCTGGTCGAGATTTAATCGCGATAGTGTAAATTAGTCATAGCGTAAATAGATATGCTTTATTGACGGGCATACGCACACGTTGGACACATTCCCTTTCGTACTTGACGTAGAGACGCGGTTCGCTCGAATGGTCGCCGGATATTGCAAGAATTCAGACATTGCCTTTGACTTTCCCGGCATTTAATGCACACATAACCCTCTCGTTGTAGCAAAGTTCTATGACTCTCTCGTCGTTATATGTCCCGCGAACTAATTACCTTTGAAATTTACATAAACGAGGAACGGAGCATTAAGGTTGGCACAAAGGCCACACTGTTGCGCATCAACCTTCTCGATTATACATAAATGAACGATAATGCGCGTCGTACGATAAAATTGTCCCGAAAGACCTGACCTTTTCTTCGAGAAATAATACAGGAACAATTAATCAATAGGTGAATGGAAACGGATTAATTCATTAGATTATAAATTATCGTATATAAAAGAGCCGCGCCACCACCACCACCATCGCATTCGACACGGCGTAATATTTCCTTAACGAAGATAGAAAAGCCAACTAATGATAATAAGCTCGATAAGAACTGGGATGGAAACATTGTTCTTACAAAGTCGCCTTAACTAACTTTCTTCTCGGCATTAATTGCGGCCAGTGTCGTACAGAATACGAAACGCGCGCGACCGCTTTAAGCAACAATCAACGATAGTAGTTCCTTTCTTGCTCGCGAAGTTCTCGGTATCATTAGAATTACTCTACAGTAGAAAACGAAATAGACATTTACTCACACTATGGCTGGGTTCGTAATTGAATCGTGCGTCGACGGTACCAACTGCGAACTTACCTGAAACAAAAAAGCGCATTTTGTTCAACGTTTCTCACTATGTCATATTTAATGAGTCATATTTGAATTGATATTAATGCACGTTTGAGTAATTTATATACTCTTTTAAGTTATCATTTACTGTTACTTTATTAAGGAAATAAATGTGTAAAAATCTTATATTGTAATTTGTATAAATCTTATTATTTTTTTGTTGAATGCATAAAGCTACATAAATTTGTACGATTTAACTATTATTACATTTGAGAGAATTTTAGAGCTTGTTTCAACGGGTAACACATACACCATCATGCGGAGAAATGGCACATTTAAGGGCGAGGTAGATGGAATAGGGATTCTTGCTGAACAATGGCAAGTGCTGATAACGCGGACAGAGTGATCAGTCTTCCATTATGCTTGCGTGAACGAGCTTTTATTATCTAAGGCTTCGCTACGAAAGGCGCGCGAATAGGGTCATTCTTCGATTGCTACCACCTCCAATATTTCCATGGCGTTTTCTAAAGAAAAGTGATCTCGAAGACCATTCTTACAAATCAACCTCTTTGTTCGGCAGACGACTTATCAGCGACGATGGACAAGGTAGCAAGAAACTATTTTTTCTCCGTTCGACCGGGGACCGCGAGCAGACGTAAAAGCGTGCCGTAACAAATTGCTTGATTTGTCCCCATGCAATTTGTCAATCATCGTGCGAGAAATTACGAACAATCGACCGTGAATCGAATAACGCTTGATTGAAAGTTTCCAAGTCGCGTGCGAGGACGACGGGATGCGACGAACAACGAGAAACAATTGCGAAGACCCGCACTTCAAAATTGGCGGATGTTGATTCCCAGCGAGAGACCGGCAAGGACTTTGCCGAGTCCGAGAGAGGAGCACGGCAGCCTCCAAGGACCAACACGTAAGGAAAGGCGACGGAACCAATATGTAGCGCACCTTTCTTCTTTGTCTCACCCTGTGCGCCACATCGTCTCTCATTCTTCTTCGATTTCTCTCTTTCTCTATCTCTCTTTCTTCTGCCGCCCAACCCACCGAAACCTTTGTTACTTGTTAGTGACTTTTATCTGGTCGCCCCGGGTCCTCGATTTATCTCTCGGTCTCCTCTCTCATTCGACCCTTTTTCCCTCTCCCCCTCCCCTCCTCCCGTCCCATCGTCTTCGTCCCCTTTCTTACTATCGCCTACCAACAGCCCGCAGCCTCGAACAGTCCGGAAGTTCGTATTCCGGATTTCAGACCCGTAGGCAAGGCTCCCACCTCCTTTCTTCTAGTTCTTCTTCCCGTACTCGCCTCTTTCGGTCGCCGCCAGTTCTGGTCTCACCACCTGGCCTGTCTTATCAGGAGTAGCTTAATCTCTCGCACGACTTCTGTTAAGATAGACAACCGGGCTAGCACGCGCGCGCGGTTACACTTCACACGACCACGGACGACGCGAACGATTTTCTTCGTCGTGTAAACCATCTCGTCTTATCGTACCTTTCCGGGAACTCGGGGACGAATTCGATTCGACGGGGGTTCTTAATTCTTATACGGTTAGTTGCTGATCCACTACCGATAATCCTATCGATCCTAATGCGAAAGCTCACGATCCGTAGCTGAAAATTGCGTTATTGTATATAAATTATAATCATTATGCAAAAAACCTTAATCGATTTTTAATCATTAAACTCTTCGAATTTAATGATCTTTCAATGATCTGGCAATATTAAGCTTAATATTTGTTGCTTAATTATAATGGTAATTGGAAATTTCCATTTGACATAATATTAAATAATTAAACAATTAATTATATAGAATTATATAATGCGTAATACTTCTGTTATATCCGCGATTTTTACAGTTAATGAGCATTAAAAGTAATATATATCAATATCAAAAAAGAAGAAAAAGAAGTTTGCAAAAGGAGAGAGATACGAGAAAGCAAGAGAGTATCATTTCTTATGCGTGACTAGCGGCCAACTGAACTAAAATTGTGGTAGAAACAAGGGCCACCCAGCTGGCGGCGGAAGGTGGAGAAAGTAAGTATAAACTTGGAAAGAAACTCCCGCTTGTGCGAAGAATAAAAAAGACAAAGTTTTACTTATCGCGCCTCCGACGAAATCGCGAAACTTGTACCCGCGAACTCAGTGACAAAACGCCGCGCAGTTCTCGCCCGTATAATATCTTCCGTTTCCTTTTCTTGTTAGAGATACGTGTCGCCTCAAATATATAATTTACTTTAGTTTGGAACATGTCGGGCAACACACACACACACACACACACAAAAGCGCGCGTGCTTGCACACATACATACACGGAAAGCCGCATGTGCTGTAGTGGAGTTTACGAATCTGCAACATCCTCTGCTCGACTCCAATTTCACAGTTGTGCGAAAAATATTTCGTTATAACGGAAGTTTCAATATCGGTCTGCCGCACGAATATCGGTAAATTTAAACATCAAGTTACATCTTAGAGAGAAATCTTTCTAAATTGCAAAAATTGAAAAACTTCTCCAGCAACATTTATGGGTCATTGCTTCTTTTTTCCGAGAGAAGCTAGTTTTTTCTTGGGGAAAAAGTAAACTCACGACTGTATAAACATGACAATAATTCGCCCGTGAAATCTTTGCATAAAAATGATATAAAAAGTTATCGACCTTATTATCTAAGGTCATAAAAGTATATACAAAAAAAAGGGAAATTCTGTTCCGTTGCGGTCAACATCGTAACTCTTCTCCTTTTGGTCCGAAGCTTAGAAACGAACTCTGAAAGCGCAAGGTCGATGGAGCGACGGTGCTATAAGGGTGATATCAACTTATCTATAACCTGAAGGTAAGGTGGTTGCCGACCTCCCATCGGCTTCGCAGCCAAGCTCACCTTCTTCTCATCTCGCCCGCGCCGATACCCGACCTTGATTGAAAAGCAGATGACGCGGAATAAGGAGTTTTCCGGAGGTCCAAGGAAAATGTCTTCTACCCCCGAGGCTCTCCAATTTCTCAGAAACGCGGAATTTATTTCATTCCCCAAGGTCTGATGTAGGACAAGGTGAAAAGGAAAAGGAAGATAGAACGGAAGAGGAAGAAGCCGGAGAAGAGCGAGCCTAGGCGATAACCCTCCGCAAAACGTCTTCCAACGTATATCTATATTATACGTATGGATGTGTATGTGTGTATACATATACATATATATCTATATATTTTTGGATGTGACGTAAAGTAGGTACCGCGCGGATTCCGCCTCATTTTTGGCAAATACACGTCGAGATTGCGGATTGCGCGTAGCCTGCGCTCTCCTTGAATTTCCGAGAGGCTCTGTCGTATAATATACATATATATAATAATATATTGGATCAGTGAAAAAGTTCGGTTCGACTTTTGTGTGCGTCAAATTTTTTACTTTATTACATTACAGTAAAAACAAATTATTCATCGACCAAGTAATCATAATCGTTGTCTATAATTAAACATTATTGTCTATAATATAGATATTATTAACATTGTTGCCTGCATTAGATACAAATTGATTTAAAAAGTGATAAACGAACTTTTTGAATGACCCAATATATTGTTCTGTTCGGCGCGTTACGTAACGTGTCAAAGCACGTAAGCCTGAAACAACTTTGATGAAATAGAGAGGCACTTTTGGATGTGTTAATTGATTAATACAGCTAGCTACATTTTACATTTTAGTGTGAACATGCATGTACCTTCGCCGTGGTGCACGTAGTTCACGTTGATGCAGCTATTCGGGATGCCGCGTATAAAACTCGAGGCGCGTAAAGGGAGCTATCAATTCCGATAAATTTAACGATTTTCGCAGAAGGTGCACAGCTCGTACGCTCACGGAAGAATGAGAAGGCGGAAGTAGCGCAACAAAAGGTCTCGAGGGATTAAATCGATGCTTTACGGCGTTGCACTGAGGCGCGGGAGAACGATGGGGGATGGTTAGTTGCAAATCAAGATTAACGCGTAGCTCGTGTTATGCGTATGTGTGAAGAAACCCGTATTCATGTTTCCTAAAGAAAAGATCGTTCTAGTCACGTAGATTCTTTATGCGCGAGGTCATTCGCTGCCGCTCTTTGGAAGTGCCATACAAACTCGAGGAAGAGGATCTCGATAACTTGTGCGGGAAAAAATCGGACACGGATTGCTTGATGTGATATCAGCGATAGTTAATTGAGTCGATAATTGACTCCAATTTGACAGAAAACGGAATCCAAAAACGTCTCATCCAGACTTTACAGAATAACGTAAAAGGTGGCTAATAGTAACTTTATTGTCTGTTAATTCGATCAATCTTAAAATCTAGTTTCGAAAGTGCACATGTGAGATGACGATTTTACCTAATGAAGCCAGAAGAATATTCAATAAATTAGTTCTCGGTTCGAGAAGGATTCGGAGAGAAGAACGAAAGACCTATGTAAGAATAGCTATCGCCGAATATCTGTCGAAAATGTTGCTCTAGATACCTAAAATACGCGCTCTATTACGAGTGTTCTAAAATCTTAGGGTGTTTCGTGACGGAACTGAAAGTGGTGGAAGAAACGGAGCAGCGATCCTAGTAGGAACACGTGGCACGAAGTAGGTCGCGAATGGTCGACGACAAGCCGGGACTACGTCGACGGAATTGTGGTGGCGGTTCGCGTTCACCTAAAGGACTAGCCTTTCGCGGGAATAAACCGGGTGTTGTAAAACCTTAGGGAGCGTCGTGAGAAGGTTAAGAATCTGCAACGTGGAAGGTGTGAGCACCGGGTTGCGATTCGGTAACAGTGACTCAACGTTGACGCGGCGGTGCGACGTGAGGGTAGAAAGGGGTGGAAAGACGTAATGTGGCCCACGTTGGAAGTCGAGACACGCGGTGAACAATCCAGTGTTAACTCGATGGATGGTAACCATAACCGCACAGATCCTGGTGGCGGCATGTTAATGTCTCACCGCACAATCTTGTTCCGTCTATCGCTCTTGTCTCTCGCTTTCGGATCACTGTCAGTCGTTCCCCATATCGGTCGACATCCCATGAATACCGGAGACGCTGTGCGGCCGATCGGCAGCTACCACGCGGAACGTTTCTTCATAACTTCTTTCCTGGACGGTCGTTTGAGATGATAATGTGAAATGATGAAAATGTTCTTAGGAGATCAGTAAATTTTTAATAAATGTTTGATCTCAAACACACTTTGCGGCGATAAGCAGCGCTCATTAAGCCTGTAATTAGGCATTCAGATAAAATGGACTGAAACGATTACTGAAATAAGGATCATTATTGTCTGCTGCTCTCTCGCGAAATTGCGCCTTGTAAATATTCATAAGCAGACTGTACCATGCGCGCGCGCTTATATTGCTACGCTAAACTCCTGAAATCGCGCGTAACAGAATTTAGCTTTACGGTCGCCTTCGTAGGACCGCGCTGACCTACGAGGTTCACCGTCGAGGACATATAACGTCGACGAGCTTTACGAGCCGTGCCACGCCACCCCTCAAGATTCTTCACGGAGGAACATCGTTCGGGGACGAGGTTCATCGTTGCGCGCTCGTGCGAAGGACGCGTCGTTACTCTTCATCTGCGAAATGACCTTTAATAGCGATGATGGTGAAATATCGCCGTGGAATTTCTTCGGCGCGATGGTACACGAGGGGGTGACGGGCACCGCCCCCGGCACCGTCGCTATTATTTCGCCGGGCGCTTGACAAACGATTACGCGGGCGCCACTTTCGCGAAAACTAAGAAAACACTCTCGCTAAATCATAAGGAGCCATTACCGGAGGCGCGGACGCCGCATATAATACACGGGCATTTGGACGAAGGGTCCGCGCCCAACCTTCCGTTTTTCGCGGCCACCCCCGCCACGATTTGTCAAGTTCTACGGAAGATTCCCTCGTGTTTATCTTCCTCCTAATGTCCCCTTTTTTCTCCACTTCCGCTCCCTCCGAACACTTTCGCTCGATGAATTTTGCAGGATAGAACAGTCTCGTGGTGTGATGCAATGGTACCGGCATAAAAATTCATGAAACTGAACGCCAGCCTAATGATTCCCGCCGCGAGCAGATCGTCTCGGTAATTTTTTGACGAAGACTCACGATGTTCCACACTCTGGAATCTCACTTTTCTTCCCTCGCGAGAAATCAATCATACTAAAATGTTTCGTTGCTTCATACGAGTTCCCGCAATTAACCGTAATTATCGCCGGGCGATGCGCGCGCATGCTAGCGCGAATAAATAGCGTACGTCAAAAAGCTGAGATTTTCAGCGAAGGATTTTGCGTTACCGCCAACGGGTTTTCGGTGGTCGGGTTATACGGGTTTATACAGGTTTAACACGATCTACCGATAATGATGGGGTCGTGGCCTCGTATCCACTCGGTTAGCTCGATGCTCACGCCGAGTCACGCAACGATGTGTCACGCAACTGCCGAGGATAGCGTGGCCCGGCGACTCGACACGACACGGCCGACGCCAATTGTCACGGCACGCGGAGATCCTTAATTATTGTCTTCAGGGCCCTCCCGAGCCCTCCTCGTTGTGACGCGTATCCCTTTCGTGCGTGAAGCAGACGCCAGGAAAAAATCTAGGCCATCGTGCATTTCGATGCTGATTGCTCGCGCAGATAATCTGCCCGCCCACGTTTCCGCTTGGCCATGACCATCCCTCATGCCATTCGGGATATGGTATCGCGATACACGCTCGCGGCTCTCACGCCGCCGCTTTCCTCGATCTCTCCACGGACTTTTCGCGCAGCACGTAACTCCTCGTTCGCGAGCAGTTACGTTAGAACGCGAAGGTTCGAAAATCAATGGAAATGCGTGCATTTGCGAGATTGTTGGGCAAAATCGTCGTTACTCGCATGGTAGCGTACCGGATGCGGCGAATTAAATCTATGATCATTCTCACGCACGCGTGAACCTTGATTAATCTTGTGCACGGAAACGACGGCTGCGAATGTTCCGTGGAAAAATCGGCGAGACGAATTTTAGCTCGAGAAATTGTTTCACGAAGCCGCATCTTGAAATCGGTCGCTCGCAAGAGGATCGCACGCTTATTCTTCGGGTAATCAGCGGTACGTCGCGCGTGACGCGTTTCATGGTGCCATGAAACCGGATGACTGCCTCAGATCTGACGCTGACACTGACACTGACTGCTCCCCCTCCCTCCGGGAGTACAAATCCTCTGCAGGCCTTCTATAGTCGGCTAGAATTGCTTTCCACTTACCCTGGTGTATCGACGAAGCTAAACACAAGCAAGACGTTTAATGCTCCAGTTAGTCTGCCGACGTGTGATTCAGGCTTCCGGTGTAACCGGAGCGCGCGCAAGATTGCGACGCGTTCGCAACACGCGAGAGCATCGATTCGAGACTCCAATAGGAAATTGCCTCAATGTTTCAAGACGAATCTTTGCGTTGTTCCATGCTGTAATTGACGACGCTTCGATTATGGCGCAATCGCCTGCCGCGAACCGACTCGTTATTCGGCAGAATAATCGTTAAACTCGCGAATGCGCGTATCTCGGCGAATACATCCCAGGTTTACGCGCGGCGGATCAAAGAATATAAAGGAATTCAAAGTGGCTGTTTTCGTTCCTGATGCATACTTCCTCTTTCTTCGGCGACGAAAGCGAAAGTCGAGCGCAGGCGGAGAAACTCGGGTAAAACATCGACAAGCAACCGCCACGACAGTAACGGCGGTCGGCCGAATATAAAACAAAGATCACTTTGCGATAGCGGACATATGCCTTGCACGAAATGAGCTATAAAAATGTCGTAAAAGCGCCCGCGAAGTTACGCTCCCGCGTTGCAGACCGCAAGCTCGTCCTTTGCCGGCGCCGCGCCTGCATGCGTATGTGTACGTGTGTGTGCGTGTTCTTCCTGATATCTCATATTTTTCTTTTGCCACTCTTGCAAATAACGCGCGGTGCATGCAAATCTGCATTGGTCCCTCGAGCAAAATCCCAGAATCAGGCTGATTCAAAGGACGATGAATATAAATACAATTTTCAATTTTGCGTACCGTTTTACAAAAATAGTACGTTTAACTGAGTTTTATTGAGTACGTTTTATTGAGTCGTGAAATGTTAAACCTTTCGTCATCCAATCATTTAAAAAGATTATTTTTCCAGTTAATTTTTACTTTTTAATATCAAGTGCTTCTCTCCGCAAAATGTGCCATCGGAGGTGCGAAGTGATCTGTAACTTTGCGAAACTTTGATCTGGAAATTTTTGCCAGTAACTTAATCAATAATCTCATCCATATCGTGATACACTTTCGTCCGATGTTTTGTAGATGCAAAGTGTTATGAACTTAAATCGTAATAACGTAGACGATAAAAGAGATAAAAGTTTGAGGAGAGCAAGGAGTATCGCGAAATTTATGAGCCGTCACTCCGCAGGTCACTGCAGGCGATATTTCGTATTCTCGGCATGCTTTTAACGAACTTCCTCCTCCTTATAAGCGCGTCGTTAATAGACCCAGCAGCTACTAAAAAAGCGGTCCATGAATACGAATCTTTGGATAGAGACAGAGAGCCAGGATAGGACGACGTGTTTTACGAGCTGAAATATATTATATGCAGGATGATAGACGTAAAAGAGGCACTCGGAAGGAAACCAAAAATATATGGTCAAATATATTTCATCCTGACTAAATCCAGAAGAATGGACGCGTATGTCGTTGCGCAAAGATGTAAAAAAAGAGAAAAAAATAGGGAAGTACCGGTAAAATGCCGCACTCGTGAAACGGTAGAAAATGTTATTACATATGACAAGCGCAAACACATTTTCGTTTACATAGTAACTGAATAACTTTCCCATTTACGGAGCGATAAAGTCTAGCGTAATAAAAATCATCAGCGAAAGAGAAGTTTCAATTCTCCTTGACATATATAACTAGAAAGTTTATTAAACAAGTAAATTGACAAAATGAAACTTTTTATATTATGTCAAAAGCGATTTTAAAACTAGAAGCATTGCGTCGGGAATCACAAATTTAGATATCGCTCGTGCGAGGAAAGAACTATATCAAATATTTTAAAGCAAACACGGATGTGCGTAAATATTTAATTGCAAATAGAATAGAACGAAAATAAGTTAATTATAACGCGATTTTTAAATCGGAAGAAATACATCGAGAATCGCAGATTTAGATATCGCTAGTGCGAGAAAAGAACTACATCCAATATTTGAAAGCAAACACAGATGTGCGTAAATATTTAATTGCAAGTAGAATAGAACGGAGATAAATTAATTATAGCGCGATTTTTAAATCGGAAGAAGTGCATCGGGAATCGCAGATCTAGATATAGCTCGTGTGAGGAAAGAACTACATCAAACAGTTTAAAACAAACACTGATGTGCGTAAATATTTAATTGCAAGTAGAATAGAACGGAGATAAGTTAATTATAGTGCTTTCAGTATTTAACATGGAAATTTGTCGACAAAAGACCTTCGAGTTGTACGAAAATTATTGCTTTCGCAGAATAATCGCCGAGAACCAACAGTCGGTCCATATAGTTCTATTATCTTTTTACAATTATTTCATCGGACAATGAGAGCCTTCCATTGTCCAAGCATCGTTGTTCACTAAATTGCGGGCGGATACGGGAACGGCACGGTTTTGTCACCATTCCGGATGTCGAACGTTCCCTTGCGACACGTCCGTATGTCCATGTCGATATACGTACCATCCATTTGCAGTATTCTTTCTTCGCGACACGCACTCGCCGATGCTTTCCGTTCGGAAGAATACAGCACAATGCAGACGCATAATTATAATAATATTTTGCGGTTACAAGCGTTTAACGTGGCGACATTCATCCTGCAGAAAATTTAACTTATTACGCAACTTACAATTAGATTAATGCAACATTTTTCTATCATGCTGACTTAATGAGATTAATTAATACACTCGTCATTCGAAACGCGTCTTGGTCTTCCTACAGATTTCTCGTCAACAGTTGCGAGATCACATTACCAGCCACTTTATCGGCGCGTTAATTTGATGACTCGAGCACTAATAGAGTGATTAGTCGAGAAAATATGCTCAATATTGTCGACGGGAATCACTTATATCGTGAATCACGCGTCACTCGTGGCGATGCGACGACTAGAATTGCCGAAGCGTGACTCGTCCGCGATTCTAGCTGGCTCACGGAATCGTCGCGTAAGACAGGATGTCACGAGCCAATTCAATGGCTCGTCACGTACTTTTGCGGCTGCAAAGGGACGACTCAGCGAACCATTCGGAGGGGGGGGGGACGCATCGTTCCGTATTTATAAATGGATACCGTGCGTGCGTACTTTCCGGGGAACGCACTGCACGAAATCGATCATCGACTCCTCGGTGGCCTAGGAGATGCGACAGCCTTGGCATGATAATTAAAACTCGTCGATCAAATATATTCGGAATGATACATCGATTCGTCGTGGCTTAGTCTCCTCTCCTCTCGAAAGTCACGTTCAATCAGCGAAAATTGCATGAATACGTCGTACATTCAGTCTCCAAGCTGATTGTACGCAGAATAATATTCGCAGAGCGCAAATCACTCGAGCGGAGCACTTACTCGATATAATAATAATAATAATAATAATAATAATAATAATAGTAACAGCAAAATCGTAGAACTCCGTAAAGTCGACTGGAACGTTCGGTACAGCAAATCTCACGGGATTTGTGAGAAACTGCACTCGCGAAGTCACTTGAAAAAGTCGGTCAACGTATGATCAAACATTTCATCCGTCCCTCTTTGTTTGCGTGAGAGATATCAAGGAGCGTCGGATCCGTGGGCAAACGGGTAATGAGAGATCGATGGTAACGCGCGGGCGCGCACACTCTGGGGAACACACGGGCATGAACCGTTTGATTTGCTCCCGCTGGGAAAAAAGTTTGGCTTAATGGCGTCATCTTAAGTCGCTCTCTCGAGCGGCAGTCGTGAAAGGTGCTCGAGATGAAACAGAAATATAGGGAGCCCCGGATCCTCCACACACGCTAGAGGCGCAAGATAGAAGGAGATCGGGGCGCGATTAGACGCGAGGGAAGAAGAAAGACGCGGAAAGGGTCAAGAGCTACTTTACGCGCGCATGTTCGGTATAATGGAGTTCTTTTGATAAAAAACAGTCGGTGGAACACAGAGGCTGCGTGTGTAAGGTTGTCGATCTACACGTACGCTCTCTCGCGAGAGATGCCCCACAGCGACGATAAAGCTTTATTATTAGTCGTTATCTCACGGGGATGGAGCGGAGTGAGAAGAGGAGGTGGAGGTGCGCAAGAAGAAGAGCCGAAGAGGGCGAGATCATGACGCGCCGTTAGCGTGCACCCTGTGATTTACATGCTTGCCGTTTACACATCTTCCCGATACCCGATGAGTTCATTACCGCGATCCTTGGCCCCGTTTTATCGGCGCTTACGCGGAATATCTTCGCGGCTAGTCACCGGATAAAGCTGTTCGAGAGAGAGGCAACTCTTCCCTCTTCCCCGCTGATCGCAATCATTGACTCAGGCGGAACGAAAAAGAATCAGGTCAGTTGGACCGCGAATAGTAGACGCTAAATACAATTGCAGCTAAACGATGGGATTATGCGTCGGTTCATGGATTACATTTATGGTAATGTCACGTGTCTCACAATCGCAATTGTAACAAGCGAATAAATCTCTGAAAATAAACTCTCCTTCTGCGAATAATTTGTGCTGGTTTCGATGTGAGAATCGCGGTCACCTCGAGCGTGCCTAAAAAGGTTACTTAATTCATGCGGAGCTGTTCGCCACGTGTTCTCTGTGACATAATCAGATTCCTCGATGCGAGCGCACGCTCGACTCTCGCGAAACGATATGTGCGAATGCATATATCCAGTACATTATGTAGCACTTTCAAGTAATCATCTGGCGAAACTGTGCTGTGACGCGCATTTTATTTTTTCTTTCTTTTCTTTTTTTTCCTCCTCTCCCTCTCTCTCTCTCTCTCTCTTTCACACACACGCACACACTCTCTTTCACTCTCTCGCACGCGAGAGCCTCTTCGACGTACTCGCTCCAATCTGCGAATAAATATACATACATTCATCCGCAGATTAATGAATATTGATGTGCCGGGCGCACATCGCGCGTACACAAAAACTAAAAATGACCGCTGCGGAGAATGTACTAAAAGAATCGCCGCGCGCGCGACACGCGAAACGCACACAGGAAACACACGGTCGAGAACAAGGGAGGGAAAGAGTTAGGGGTGAGGATACACGAGTGCGCGGCTCGTGTACACCCTGCACCCCTGTGTACGTACACTTTTATCTCTTAGGGCGGCGCGCCACGCGGCGCTTCACGCTTTTTACGCCGCCGTTGCAACCTTTAAAATTGCACGTTGCACGACACGGAAAGCGCAGATTTATTTTCTGCTACCGCGCGGCCCCGCCACGACTCCTTCGTCGGTTATGCCACGTCGCTGCACCCCCGCAAACCGTGCAAGCGCCGCAGTTTCCCCGACCCGGTTAAACCACTCCTCTTTTTTTCGATAAAAACTCACAGAGACGCTGGCAACAGATAATATTTCCCGGACGAACTGGTTAAAGCACGCGAATATTGTTTCCCGGCCCATCCAAGATTTATCGCGCGCGTCAATGTCGCGGAGAACGTTTTTGCACTCGGCCAAACGGGAGCGCGTTTGAACGAGCGACCGCACGGAAAAAGAAAGTACAACACGAGCGCACTTGAAATCCGTGACGCGAACGGGAGATGAATGTTAAATTCTTCCGGTCCTTCGAGCCATCCCTTCTCCACAAAATCGTGAAATGTGCGACTCGCGGTTGCACCTACTTCACTTGATCAATGAGCATTGCGTGTTGCGTATTTCTCGCGTAATCTCAAAATTCATCGTTCAAGCTTTATCGTTTTCCAGCGAAATGCATTACCGAAGAGAATTATGAGACTTATCGCATTTTCGATCGACGTTATTCTCGCGGTTTTTCTGTTTATCACGCCATCATCGTGTCACGGCTGAGGAAACGTCGACGCGTGCAGTCACTCCGAACGAAACACGTCGGCCGGCACCACGTGACATCCGGTGACAGAAACGAGGGGCCTCGCCCACCTCTATTATCATGTGCGTTACGTGCGAGGACGAGGAAACATCTTTCTGCTCGCGGCCATCCAGCGCGTCTTATTCCATGGATCCTTACCTATCTACCCGTTGAATAAAGGGCCATTACGTCACACCCGTCGGAGAGAGGGTTCGACCACCCGCTATTCCCTCCGCTTTATAGCGCTCGTCGAGCCTCCTCCTGATGGTTTTCTCGCGGAAGTGGTTCTCGAGTGAACGGTTGCTTTTTTCACGAAAGAGCGACACGCATACGCGATGACGCCCACACGCGCTGTCGTCACCTTCGTCCGTTATGTCGTTACACTCTGTGGCCACCGCGAACACGATGCAGCTATCGCGGCATATTAATTCGGCTTGATTCAAGGAGGCCGGACGCGAAGGATGATTCACGAAAGACGCGGCAAACCGCCCCCTGAGTCACTCAGGGATGGGTGCGTGTGAATCGCAGGTGTTCGTAGAATAGGCTCGTCGATGGGCTTTGAAATACGTGACGCGCATGGCGATTTATTGGAATATTAAATGCAGGATTGCGAAGAGAAAGAGAAAAAGAGAAAATAAAAAGAGAATTATTCCAGATTTTATATTTTTTTATAAAAAAGAGCTGAATTCGTGATGTATTCGAAATTTCATCATGCGCTTCACTCGGATTTTGATAATTTTGATCAAAAATTAATAATGACAGGGAAAAAATATAAAAAGTTGTAGTGGCTTTACGCATAATTGAATCTTCTCAATCTTAATATGCATTAAAATGCGTATCATCCTGCCGCTGCCTCGTTACACCAGCATTCCGCTTGCTTTCCACGTGTCAACCCTGTCCAGGACGCGTGCAAGTATTTTCATAAAAGCGCCGTCAGTCATCATTAGTGACATGGCAACCAATATATCGTGACGTTATTGTAGTCTCGTTTAAGCAATTGTTTATTAACTTATTCCAAGCCTCACGCTGCAATCCGCGCGGGTCGCCCCTCTTTTCTATGCATTCAATCCCGACGATGAGCTTCTTCCTTCGAAGATGAGATTTAATGAAACAAGGACGTTGAACCGGATCAACGTCAATTATCAGCACTTAGGACATTGCGTTTTCTACGAATTTATTACGAGGAAAATTTCGAATCAAGCGAGTGCCTCTTGACGGAAATGAGTTTAATTCGGAAATGGACAACTCTGTGCGCGCTTAAAATAGATTAAAATAGACATAGAATTATGAACTAGCGATCCGATATCTAAAATAATGTTCGCATTTTGCCTAAAACTAGATTTATGATCATATAATTATTAATATAATGTCGTATTTCTAAACGCGTATCGCGAGTATAATAATTTGCGGCATTTACTCTTCCATTAAATTAATCGAGTAATTTTTACTATTAATTAATAATTGATTAATAATATTTTATTTACATGACTGATGACCGAAAATGCGATATTAATTATTGTTTCTCGTCACTGATAATATTCCGCGAGGATAATAGAGGCATTTTACGCGCGCGTGGTCAAGTGTTTGACGCAAAAATAGAAAGCAAAAGATCGATGGTAAATCCCCATACTTTCGAATTACACTATCCATTGTCGAGCACTTCACTCGCCGGTGACGACAGGGTGGTTCTCCGCGTAATCGAAAAGTGATTAACGGCCGATTGTTTTTCTGACAAGTCAACGAGCACGTCACACACCATTGCTGCTCGGTCAATCTGATTACAATGTAACTGTCGATCAACCGATTTCCCTCATTAATCCTATCCATGCACGTGCAATGCGGGAGGTATGATAAACGAAGGATCGAATCTGTCTCCGTAATGATAGTTGAACGCGTTCGTTCGCGGGAACAAGTTTTCAAAATATTATTTCAGCGTATTGCTCAAATTATCAAATCACGAATAATTATTACAGAATAATCGAGCAAATTTCTTTCAAATATTTTCTTATCGAGATAAAAATTATTTTTTTTTATATATATAATAGTTGTATGAAGAATAAATAATTGGTCTCGCAATATATTCTTTTCACACTTTCCTCTTGCCATTTTTTTTGTGTAATCACAATATTATTTTTAAATGCATAACAGGGAAATGTTGTGTTAGATGAGAAAGAGAGACTGCGAAAAAGGAAAAGCGGACTTTAATAAAACAAGATAATAGAGTCTCTGTCAAAAATAAACTACATCTAGAGATATATCTCGTATGTATAATTGCTTCAGATTTATTTCATTCGCGGTTTTCCAATAGATCGAATAGCTTCTGCCTTTAAAACGGGTAATCTAAAAATGTATTGAAACTAGCTATACGATGTCAAATAATCAATGCAAACGCGTATCCGAAAAAAAATGGAATACCTGCGTTGCATATATTGAACTTATTTCAACAGTTTATTGATTCGTTGACGAATAATCGAGCACGCCGCCTGTTCTCAATATGTGACAATGGAGACAAAGGATGCGTATAAATAATAGTAACGTTGTACGTATTGTGAAAAATATTGTCATGCAGAGGAAGAACGATAACAAAAATTTATCATTTTATCAGTCCCATCGCGGCATTAAAATATCATTTTTACAATTACATATTTTTACGATATTAAAACCTCGAATTATCTTTAGCGCTTGTTATTCATCGACGTGACTAAAACTTTGCAAAGACATTTTTACACTTTAATTGATGTAATTGATACGTCTTTTTAAAAAAATATCTTTTATCATCTAATCCATATACAATCTGTACAATCCGTGTATCTGTATAGCTATCGCTCAGAATCTACTCGGCCACGATAATGGCCGTTTCGAGTTCAAATCCCAGTGACAACTATACGGGCGGGATGCGCGAGGGGGAGGAAGTCAATCAACTGCTAATTAGCAGCTAGTGGACGGGCATAACCTTATCGGCCGCCGAAATGCTCGCGATGCGCTCGGTCCTTCATCCGGGATGCAGATAGAAGCCACGTGGCGCACGTGCCAGCAATTAATAATCAATTCAAACGGGAAGTTCCGCCGATTGGCCACGTCCGACCGTGACAGTTTCCTTCGCTCTTTATCGGATAATCCGCGCGGGCCATTTCGCGTGCAGAACTTCTCGCTTCTCGCTTCTCATTATGCAAATTAAATTTACAACGAGCTTTAGCTGTATTAAGACTGTTTACTACTACATCGCGATTGATTTTCATATCTTGTTAATGCGGGGTAAAGATATATTAAAGAGATAAATTATATAAAATTTTACAATTGTATTATGCAGAAGAATAGTACATATGTAGTGAATTATATTATGTACAAAAATAATAATACATTATATAAATCGAGAAAAATCTGTCTATTACAACGGAATATCAGAAAAATCGATATCAATATCACACGAATTATTGCGTCAGAGCTGCTTGTTATATCGCATTTGAACCTCTGACAATTCAGCGGAGCGTTTCGCCAGTTTTAAGAATGCTTTCTATCTAAAAGCGATACCTTTGACGACAAGAGTAAGTGCCGCATCTTTGTCATGCAAGTATCGAGACGAAGCAAGGAAACGCAGTGAAGTCTCAAAGATGAAAGCTCGTGCGCCAACGTGTCGTGGCGCAGCATTTATGTAAATTCTCCCGACTTTCTACTGAATAATACGGTGGGATAATTTCGACTCTCCAAGGATTCTTCGAGAAGGGATGATACACCGCGCAAAGACGGACCGTCAAGCATTCATGATTTTTTCGCGAGTGGCAATGACGAGGAACGCTTCGACGCAGCGCGCACACGCTTCGGGATGCATTCCTGAAAAGTAACGATGATTTACGCCCCGCCGGGAAGACGAATCCCCCATCCGTAGTAAATGAGCGCCCGACAGAAATGTCCCGTAATAAACGTCCCGCGTTAAACGCAGCCACGGTCGCTTGTACCGTCGACATGAATTATCCGTGGATCATGTTACGGAGCGCAAGTCGGCTACCAAGCGCGTGCGTTGCCCATTACCGCGCTGCCATTAAAGCGTGCTTTACGAGCGGCGATCAAGTTCTGTTAACATCCACCATAATTGATCGCACGTAAAAACGACGGAGGGATACAACGGGTCTTTCTTGTGCTCGTCACCTAAGTAGTTTACTGGCTGGCCGAGGTGTCGGACGTCTTCGAGAGGCTTCACGAGACGAGCACTGACGAGGAGGATGATTGTTGATCCGCGCACGGGACGACGCGGATGAGCAGTCGAAAATTTTCGACTGAACCCCAACGTAATTTTTCATGACCTCCGCAATCCACCCCGGCGACCCGATCGCGACCGGATGCGTCTCGAGAAAAATCGCGATCTCGAGCTCGTCGTGTTGCGGCGGGTTTATTAGCAGGATCGCAGGGTCCTCGCGAAATTGCGGCATCGTTAGGGCATGCTCGTGCAGCCTTCAATCTGCCGGTAAACGGCGACGTTGTAGTGCAGCATACTGATCAAGGTCGAAGGTCTCGGGACAAGCGGTTATAACGGGGACGAAATAATAATGGGTGGCCGACTGAAAAACCGAGGAATCGCGCGGGAGGAAAGACGCTGACGGGACATAATCGGGGTTGCAGAAACTTAATGAATCCTCCGGCAAACGCGCGCGCGCGTCCTCCATCGCAAATCCGGACTGAGCCAACAACAATAGTTGCGTCGTCGAGAGCGATGCAATAAATCGATATTCGAGACGGGACCGAAGACAGCCTCCACTTGGAAATGCATGCATCGACGATTTGCCGTATTTTTCTTCTCTTGATAACGATGAAGAAAGACGTCGTCGCCATTGCCCGTTGTTCAGCTTCGATGGAGGAAATATTTAAGGTTTCTCACGACGAAACGCGGAGTAAATAATTATATAAGACGCGCTGCACGTTTCCTACTAAATGCAAATTTACGCAAAATTCTGTAAATTCACAGAAAAATGTGCACAACGCGCAAACACCGAGGAATCCTCACGTTACGCGCGACGTGTGTGGCTTTTGTCGGCTAAACTCTCGAGAGACTTGGACGCATGAGGAGAAGGAAACGATCGCGTCGCGTTTATGAAATTAAAATTCAATATGGCGGCCCGTCCTCAACAGGTTCTTAACGACCCTTTCGGAACGAGAAGCGGACGCGGAACATAATGTCTCCCGGCTCGCGCCCGAGCATGACGCGACACCTCTGATTTATCGCTTTGACACTTCGGGCGCCTACGTCTCGGGCGATTATGGTAATTACGGTTGTTACCAGGTAATTCGATGATCGAAAGACCCGGAGCCAAACGTGCTGCTATCTGATGCACGGCTCTACGAGAGAGAGTCTTCCTCTCGAGCGCCGGGCGTTCCGCGCGCGATCGCTCGCTCGAAGAGTAAGAAGATGCGAGCGAGCTGTTGCGAAGAAACGAGTACAGCGAACGAGCGAGCGCGAGAAGAAAGGAGAGATTTATCGCCCGGTTCTTAAGATATGGAAGGCGGAGAAACTTATTTATGGAGTGTGTATGAGAACGGAATCAATATCGGGGAAATATAACCGGTGCGAGAGATAGCTCGTGTATGTAGCGCTTCAAATTTTTCATCAGCAGCTCGGGGAAATGTCGAACGACCGATAAAGCACCGTGACGTGATTACGATGATGTACGTAACGATTTCTGCCGATCAGACTTGTACACGTTCGACAGACACGCTCGACGCTCGAATCTCTGCACGCGGAAATGAGGATCACGTAAATTGATGGGACACAACGAGATTTAGCGTCTAGTGCGAAAAATATTCACGATAAATAATATCGCGAGATAGAATGAGGTGTATATTTATGCGTGATAAAAATTTTATGACTCGAAAGATTATAGTATCATTATTGTGCAAGGATTATCTAAAGTGACATACACGCGCGCGCACCGCTACTCATATCATGAGACATTGCATGAAATTTAAATCACATTTATTAAATTATTAAACTTTAAAATTTTACGTATCTTGATGTAACCGTTCGTATAAATATGATATAATAAATGAAAGCTGAATTATTTGTTTAGCCTCGTTCTACGTTTCAATCCGCGCAGTATATGAATAAATTCAGAGAGTATAGAAATCGCGTATGTGTGTCAGTATATCTGCGTTCCATCTATAAAATTATAATAATAAAAGAAGCGAAAAGCTGATTTAGCATTCGCATGCTATTTGTCATCGTTTCTTCTCTCTCTCTCTCTCTCTCCCTCTCTCTCTCTCTCCTTCTCTCTCCTTCTCTTTCTCTCTCTACTCGCAATCTTATTCCATTAGCGATTCAGAGTAGCTCGCAGTAATGACATAACGGCATCATTCCTCTCATGGTGGTACGATAAGTTTTTTACCCCGAATCTCTTCGTCCGTCCTCTTTCAAATTCAGGTCCGGGCGAGTTCGCAGCTTTGACCTTTTAAAGATTCTTATACGACCTTCCGAGCTCTTCGTCGCGAAAGGGTGAACTTCAGGGACGGAACTTCCGGAAGTCGAGCCGGTCGAGTATACCGCCGGCTTCCAACGGAAACTCTCAACGGCTTTATCGAAAATCCCAGATGTTGGAAAAGGACGGAGGACTCGTCGCGCGAGAGAATTCGATTCGCTACCCTCCCGAGCACTCGGAAATCCCACTTCGCGAATCCCAGTCCCGAAGGTGCAACACGCTTCCGAACTCTCAGACGATAATCAAACGATAAATTTATTTCTCGTGCTATTGTCGACTGAATTATACCGTTGGATTATTGCAACGACGTCACAAGCACGAGCGATGTAATTTTCATCGCTTTATGATCGTGAAAGGCGCTGGCCGTACACGGCGGCAGAGGCGGCGGCGTCGGCGAAAGGGGCGAATGTTAGGCAACTGGCCGACAACTGAAAGCTTGGACAGCCACAATGAAACGGTCGGTTATCGAGATGGGTCACCATAAACTAGAACGTGTGTTGCTGAGTGCGAGCCAAAACCCGGCGGTAAAATAGCAGTATGTGAGAGCTCGTTCCTCTCTTTTTAGCTTTTCGCCGCATGCCGGTGTCCGCCTGCCTCCCTCCCGTGCCTCGGTTACCCTCTGGATGCTGGCGCGATCGACCAGTGACCAATATCGGTCGGTTAGGATGTAATAAACCCTCGGGCGTCACAGATCATCCCTCCTGCCGTCCGTTATTGAGGCAATATTATGTGACACGGCGTACCTCGGCATATGCATCCCGTAAAATGGCACGCAAACGTGAGACGTGCAAGTCTGTACACGCAAACGACCGACGTAATTCACTACGACTAAAGACTGAAGCCTCCCGCCTCCCTTTCCATCCCCGACGTCATGGCCAGACTGCATAACGTTTCGCGTTCATCGGCTCATTTAATCGCGCGATTACGCGGCAAAGCAAATTCTCGTTACTGCTGGCACGGCAGCCATTGAGACCGATGAAAAATCCCTCTTGTTCACGCACATATATCGATATCTTTATGAAAACCTAACTAAAGCATGGTGGGGAAGATATTGTGGCGTTGCACGCTGCAAAGTGTGTGCGCAGTTCCGACATGTAATTGTTATAATTTTATGTATTGCATTGTAACATATATTCATCTCGTTTTTTAAGTGTTTTTAAATAAAATAATATATTTCAAAACACTTAAAACACAGAACAAATGTATGTTACAATTCAATAAAAGCGAAAGTTGCTTAAAACAATTCTTGAAACAATTATTGATTCTCTTATTTGTCAGCTGTCAAGAGAACTTACCTCGCGATGCTCGCGTGGTCCTCAATTTTTGTTCGAAGTTGTCCTTCCTGAAGGATTGATTTGTTACCCGGCAGACGCAAGGCGTCCAATCGAGTATGCAGAATAGAGAAAATCAACTGTCACTTCCTCACGAGCGAATCGATCTCGTTGCCAGGTTTAATCAAGGCCGCACGTGTCGCAGGGCTACTTCTCCTCGAGCGACTCACGTATATATCCGTCCAATTCACCGCGAGTCTCATGCAGTCTCACGGAACTTTTGCAGTTACGTGGAACTTGAAGCTCCACGTTGCGCAATCCTTCAAGGCCGCAAGCTCGACAGTCGATGTGTCGACAGTTGTCGAAGAGCGAAGTTTTATCGCAGTTGTGGACCGCTCACAGCGATTGCGAGTCGCGACTATTTGTTAACGGGACTTGCCAGCGAATTAACTGAAACTTCAACCGATCTGGGAGCGCGATACGTCAAGCGCGCTTGCGGTCGCCGCAAGCTTGATAGTTTGGAATAACGTGAGAAATTCATGTGGAACTTGTCAACTCCAATTGGCGTTTCTGGACGTAACAGATGTCGCGCCACGGATTCACCGTATTTTTTGTCGCTCGTGGCAGACACCCTCGTCTCTAGAAATGCATCTCGAAGTTGACCCTGCGACTGAAGCACGCGTACGGTTCGGCTTTTCACGGCACGATGGGTTATTCTGGTTTGCTTATGCGAAATTCCCAAACCTGCAGCCAAAGTGCTCCGATGACATCCACCAAAGTGCCGCGCGATGGAGACGGAGAGCCAGAAGAGAGAGGGAGAGAGAGGGAGAGAGACCGCATGTGCTCGCCTGTCGATATGGCATCGAAACGATGCACTTTACCCGTACACTGTTTATTCAGTATCAGATTACCTCGAGAGGTGCGGCTTTGCAAACCGCTTTCGCCCGTTTTAATCGTTCAAGCGTTACGAATGTTGCAGGCATCAAGATCATCGAGATCGTTGACAGCATTGGTGTTCATAGTACGCATCAAACTTTCCACTCCGATTGGATACATGTCAATGAAATTACCCAAAGCGTCCGCAAAGGACTCCTTCCGAAAATAAGGTGTAAAATTCACCGCGTACATTTCACGATTTCTGCACGACTATAGCGAGATTCGAACACAGTATCTCTTATGACGTATCAGACATCAGCTCTGCGTGGCGACTCGCACGAGAAGCGATCTTCACCGCGAGCGGACGCGAGCGGAAATGAACGCGATGAACGAGAGATCGTGCAAAAGGCTCGACGAGCGTTCCGCCAGGAGGAAAACTCGCCAAGATCGAAGTGCGAATCGCGGAGTCCTCTGGACTCGACTGACGGCACGAGCGGGCCACGGCAGGGCCGTTGGGACGGAGGGGGCGAAGGGGCTGGGGGCGCAATGCCACCCCAAGATAGAGGGAGAGAAAGAGGGTTGCCGCGAGAGAACAAGAGGGGTGGGCGGGTGTCGGACGCGCCGCCGCCTTGATGCTGTTTCCGTTGATATCTACCTTCCACAGCGCGAGAAAGTCGCGAGGAAGCGAAGGTGGTATGCTAAAGGAAAGGAAGTCACCACGGCGAAGGACGCTCGACGTAAGACGGAGGACGACAGGGCGGCACGACTCTATATCCTCCGTCCCGAGTTCTTCCCGGGGAAGTAAGTGGAAATCGTTGTAGGTCCCCGTTCGCCAAACACGGACGTTTCGTCGCGCGGTATCTCGATATCCGAAATTTCTCCCTTTCCTTTCTTGTCGAGAGGACCACCCCACGCACGTCTCCCTCTTCGCATTAAATCGCACATTCCGCGACACGAAAGTTCGATCTGTCAAAATGGGAACGTCTCCGCGCCCGGAGACGTCGCTCGGCGAACATGTTTTACCGGTGTACTGTTCGAAATCAACGGTGTTGGAGGGTTGCGCGGCGCGATTAAAGATGCGATACACGAACGAGCGCTCGTGATTAGGTCAGACGACTGCTGCTACGTGTCGATGGGAGACAAACGGGATAATCGGGAGAGAAATTCGAGCTTCTTTGCCGAATTGTCCCGCGGAGATGAAATCTGCGTACCCGTACGATCAAGCAGGATCTCGGTCTCGTTCGCGACTCTGAAATGAGAATTTATGACACGTTGCTTTCTCGGGAGGGACTGTGTTGCGACGACCAGCCACCAAAGGAAAACGGCGGAAACGAGATGGAGGCGGACAAGATAATTAATTTTATCGGCATTGAAGGAGGAAGAATTGCAGTTTCGCCGAGGAGGATTTAGCCGGGAGGGCCCACGGAGAAAGGGAAAGGTACCGGCCAATGGCTCCGACGATCCCATCCACTTCGCGTGTCCCTCCCATCCTCCCTGTCCCGCGCCGGTATCCCCATTAGCAGGCGGCGCGACGAAAAGGGAGAAATTAAAGCGAAAATAAAGCGGACGGCAAATAAAAATAAAAGCCCTTTCCGCGCCGTTGAGTCAGGTTGGGTACCGGTGCCGGCGCGGCAGCTGCATGCACGGGACTCTGGAATAGTTTCATTTACCTACCCGTAATTTCATAGCCTTTCCAACCCCCGTCCTCCCTCCACCCCTCCCCCGCTCTGCACCGAACTGCCGCCCCTTGCTCCTGCACGTCGCGGTACGCGGTCCCTCACATGATACCGACGAGGAGGCTGCGATCATCGCGCTTGCTCGTTCACTCCCTGTCTCTCGCTCTCAGTCCGTCAAATGTCTTGGTTTTATTGTGGCCCTCCGTGTGTCCGGAAGTGAAATTCGCATCCGTGGAGACTGCACCGTGGTGCCTCCTAACTCGATTTCGCGAGGCACCGGTCGTGCGAGTTCCCGCAATCTCGTTAAAATTTAGTTAAAGAGTTCGCGCGCGCATTGCGCCGGAAACGACAATATTTGCCAATGTTTAGCAGGTGTATGCATATAAAAAGGGAAGACTGAACATTCACGTGTTCAATGGAAATGATGTTGAAATTAATGATTTTTATCAGTAGGTTGCATTAAAATCGTGAATTGTGTTTAAGCAGTCCAATATATAGACATGTGGAAATTGACAAAATACAAAATATATTTTAAATATTGTTTCTAATCCATCATAAATATAATATAATAAAATAGTAATAACAACGCGCTAGATGGGTTTTATTGACTGATAAAGTTTGTACCTTGTCATTTCGTTGAGTCCCAGCATGATATTCATACACGTAGCAGATTTGATCGAAGTCTTGTCCAAGTAATAACAATATTCAACTACAATACAATACAGTGAATATAAGAGATTGGAACAAGCGAACAGTCAATCTCGCGATTAATACTACCGCTGCGTTGTACGTACCGATCCCAGCCATGAGGAAAGGCGGGGAGGCGAGCGACCTGCCTTGAGAAAACATTTTGATTTGCTTTTGCGCAACTCTGTGCAAGGGAACATAAATAAAGGCCATGCGGTAACAGCACGAGAGTGCACGGCGTGCACACACCGTCTCGCGAATGCATCCAAGAGTCGTATTTCTCGGAAGCCCTCATAGGTAGGTAGGCTACCGCCTTGCCGTCGGAGGAAACCGGGCGAAGTGGTATGCTCGTGACAGCTGGAAAATAAATATTTGCACGTATTTCAACGATTAGTCTGTTATAAGCGACGCGGGACAACTGCCAATATGCGACTCTGACGATTACTCAACGCAGCCCGCCCTTTCCTTCGAGCTATTGCATCGCTTCACCCTCAGCAACAATCTTCTCAACGGCATTTTCGATATTGTGCTCCTGGAGAAAAGTACCGGCCCTTAAAGGGAAGAGGCTTCTTTTTACGCCCGACGTATCGCGCGTTCGCGTTCTTTCGCGAGGTCGGGCTTTAAACGCGATTAAACGTTGTACACATACACACATACACGTGCAGAGATAGTAATTACAATTTTTATGATGGGCAAGTAAATAAATAAATGAGGAGAAGCGTTATTGCGTAAGAATAAAATTGCCTGAGAGAGTTGAGATTGTGAAGAGAGAGATGTGCGATCGCGGATAATTGAATAAATTAAATTACATAACCGACTGAGGCGGAGGGGGGAGGAGGGGTGCCATTAATTAAAACACGTTTAAAAAAGAAATTCGCGCTCTCGTTCCTGTGGAACGCCAGCCACGTCTGGCAAACGACAACGCGTGGACGTCGCTTCGCTTGATAGGATATGGCGCTTTCGTCCGGTGCAAATCGTCACGAACGCACCAGAGGCTGCAGGACCGAATTGAATCTCCACGAAATCCCGGTAGGCGTTCCGCGTCGTCGTCATTGCAGCGGCGTTGCTCCAGTTGACGTTTCAGATTTCCGGCATTAGCATGCGCCGCGCATCGCGCTTCGTCGATGCGTGTCACGTCGTCAGCCCGGCGTCGCATTCCTGTGGAAGCGCCCTTAAAGGGCGGCACGTTATGCCGTTTAACCAGTCTCTCTGTGGATCCCTTCCGAAACGATCTCCGACCCGCCCTGCCTCGGAAAGGTCACTGATCGCCATTGCGAATCAACGGACCGCGTCGCTCGGAAAGCTGCCGTAGCCTGGCGTCTGCCAATCCTCGATTCCGACGTGTTCGTGAAAAAAACACGTCAGCGCCAATCGCAAGGATTGTTCCGTTTGAAACCCATGTTTTCTACCGTGTCCAGGTGGGATTTTTTCAGCAGATCCTTTGCAATGTCCTGCCGAGCGTAGTTAAATGCGAGGGAACAGAGACGACAGATATAGCCCTTCGGTACCACGGTAGCACGGTGGCGGGCCGCGGTGCAGCAAATCCCGTACTGGCGAACTTTCCAGCCGAGTATTCTAAAAGTCGCCCTTTTAGTTCTGCTTCGAGGCGGCGGCTCGTACGTCTTGCTTACCCCGTCTCCCTTCCTCCCTCCTTGCGCGGGGCAGCGAATTCTCGTCTTACGTGCGGCAAACTTATTCCACGTAGATCGTCAGGACGAGAAGAAATGACGTTATCTACGAGAGGCATAAGGTCGGCTGAACGTCGCCGGAAAGTAGAGCCGGCGGATGCTCGCATCCGCAAGATTTAAATCTATTGGAATTGATACCCACTTTCGGGGGAGATTATAGACGGCACTCTATACGAAGTTACGTTGTAAACGTAAAGTATGGCCGCGACGTGGTGGAGAGCAGAGTATAAAGCCAAAAGGTAACGGCGCGGCAGGGCATCATCGTCTTGGTGTTTTTTTCGAGATGGGGTGGCCGCTGCTACTCGGTCGTAGGGATGCAGCGCGGCGCGACGGGGGCGCTAATGTGCCTCCGTGAAAGACTAACAGCCGCGCCATTTTGCACGAAGAAGAAATACGATGGAAGACACGGCGCATTATGAGATAAACATTATAAACTCCGTTCCGGCGCGGAACTCGGTTTCCAACCAACGTCGTACTGCGCGCATAAGTACCTTCGACAACTCTGCGACATTGCTGAACGAAGTAATATCTCAATGTCTCAAAATATCAGTTATATATACGTGACTATATGTAATTTTTATTATTGGCATCTCATAGATTGTCGAAGACGTTCAAAAATTTCTGTAGTATTTCATATTCTGTCACATGAAGCGATAATACGATTTCGTAGTACGTCCACAGTAGCAACAAGAATATCATAAACGAAAGTTTTATATGTCTCTAGGAATTTTTGAATTGTCTTCGAATATATTGTCTTCAACAATCCATAAGTCATCGATATGAGGCTTGCATTAATGCGGAAGAAAATAATTTCCAGCCATTTCTTTAATGAAACTTTAATAAAATGTTTACGTAAATTTTATCAAAATTTGTTGTAAATAAAAAGTGTTTAAAACTTGGAAAGCAAGCATTTCTGGATTTATGTTCATTGACTTTTTTTCATCCTTACAGTAAGTAGAACATGTTCTTAAAGTTTGTCCACCTATTTCTGAAAACCCTGTATAACTGAACACCCTGTATACGTGTACTTCTATTTATCAATATACGTAATATTTCGGTGTGTATATACAAGATATTTAAATAAATTTAAATATATCTTGTATGCGTCAAATATATGTGTATGCATTAGATATTGCGCTGAACCATCGAGAAAATAAGAAGCCGCGAATCTTACATTGTGCAGCTAAACACGAGTCTACCAGAAAGCATCAGTAACGTGAAAGCCTTATTATATATAGAAACGTCTTGTGCAGTTTCGTGGCAGTTGAAGAGCAGTCTATAAGCGGCGCGCTCTGTACATCGCTATGAAATAACTTCCCACATTATTTATTCACGTATCTCTCTCTCCTTTTCCCAAGTTGGCCGCACGATCGACCATTGTCTAGGCGCGGACGTACGTATAGCTATATCAGCAGTGTAACTGTCCGCCAATTTTTCTCAGTGCCAGTCGTATCATACATTGACATTCCGCATGTTCGTGTCTCAGCCAGAAAATAAAGGAAAATTATAGCTATAAGAGAATATCTAAATGCTTCGAAATTTTCCTGCCAAGCGTTCTAATGATTTTCCGAGTTTCATCCTTTCGCTCTAAAGCCGTGAGGAGCGACTTATGAATTAGGTATAAGTTTAAATAAATATTATTTGTATGTCAATTCCATTTCGCTATCATGCTAGGGAAGTTGTACCTTTAATATAACAAGTCAAAGTCTATGTATAGAATGTGATTCTATTACTCAGTCACGTAACGCTATCGTCTACATCACCGCACTCTATCTAATCGGTATTCGACGCTGCGCAACGCAAGAGTTAAATCGTGAAAATCATCTTGTAAAAATTAAATGAATCAAGTGGCGGAATCAAGTCGCATTCGCTCGTATTTACATAATTACGCCACAGATGTAATCTGTGCCCGCTAAAGCGCGCCAGTGAAAGAAAGTACGTCGGAACTGCGTTACGCGTCATTATTTCGTTTTTTCCGTTCGCACTTCCGTTCTGTGAATTATCCCCGTGACAGATCGCAATAAGCTGGGCTCGAATGTTTAATTACACCGCTAATGTAAACGCCCAACAAGTTAATAATGCCCGCGGCGAGGGAAGTGGCAGTCTCATTGGTAATATGTCATGTACAACGCGCGTCATTAATATCGCTGACGTGATTATCCCGTGTCGCTGCCGCTGCACGTATGTAGGAACAAGTTTCTTCTGTTACAGCGCGTAATGAACGCACCCACAGCGGATAACTGAAACTAGATTGGAAATTATTTAAAGCGCGCGCGTATACATTCCGCCGGACAGATATAAATTCTGCATCAAATCCTCCGACGCAATCTAAAGTGCTATTAATTTAAATTACGAATAGACTCGATAACGTTTTGGTCTTTTTATATATCACTCTCCCTCCTTCGCAGTCTCAGCTCTCGAGCGTTGGTAACAAATGGAGTTTCGCGCGCGCACGCCCCATCACGACTCTTATTAAAAATAATTCCGGCTCCCGAACTCCGCTTACGCTTACGACCCCAAGATACGTAAGACCGGTAACACGACCATCGACGTTGGCAATCGCGCCGGAGGATATCTGGAGACGGCTAAATAATACGATAAGGAGCATCGCCGTGTCAGGCGAGCGAGGGTGCCCCGGGAAATTTGTAAACGAAGTAGCGCCCGATAATCTCTCGACGGCGGCCACGGCTTTCGCGTGCACGAGGACGTTCCTCCTCCGGTCTCGCGGAAGAAGAGAGACTAACGATGTTCTCGCCCTCTTATCTGCTCGGTCACGTAGAGGCAGCGGAGGAACGTCCTCTCCTCTTTTGGCTTAAACGGCGGCGGCGCCCCTTTCCTCCATCGTCGACGTCGTCGTCGCGGGCGGTCCTCCTGCCGACGACGATGCGAAATGCGAGGACGTCAGGGGGATAAGGATCGCCCCGCGTTCCCGGTTAATTTAGCTCGCCAGGAAGTGCCGTAAATAGGAAACGTCGCGCGGCGCGATTCGCTCTTGGAGTCGGCCGTGTCGCCTCCGCGGAAGCTCTTCCTTCCTTCGGGAAAGACTTGGCTGACCTGGGCAACCCAGAGGACAGTGACATACGAAGTGGTGTACCGCTTGAGCGGTACCTTGAGCCCGCATTGCGCAAGCGTTCGTGTATGGAATATTCATGTACTGCAATCACTCTCTCTCTCTCCCTCTCTCGCTGCATCCGCCACGTTTCTCAGAAATAATCCGCCCGCGCAACGTCAACAATCGTCCAGACTCCTCCGATGCTATTCGGCTTACTGATGAGCGCTCGCGAAAGCGAGAACATGCAATATGCAGGATATCGTCGGCGCGCATAATACCTGAAGAACGTAAAGTTACAAAGTTAGCGGGAAATTGGAGAGATATTGTACATAATGCGACGCGATTATCCTCCGGTACAGAGTGTTTCCGCAGACGCAAGAAACGTAACGTTGCCCGCGATCTCCCTCCCCCCCCCCCCCGATCGATCCCTCGCATCCACCGCGGAGCGTAACGTAATGTGCGGTAATCGTTTCCTGTTTATTAACCGACACCCCCGTCGCCGCTCGTAACTTCTCCCTTCGAGTACACCGTGCCTAAAGCATTGTCAAAGTATCTCGGCCGCGTACACCGAGAAGATACCGTACACAAATCACAACAAAGCCGGTGCATTAGCGCGACATCATCCTGAACCTTGTATAACACGTCCAGTACTCGGAGCGACGTAAACTACCACGGTAAAGCCGGCCGGGCCCCGTGTACCGGCCACGGGAGAGTATCGATCGAGGGGGAGGGCGGGGGAGGTGAAATTTACAAACGCCGTTCAATTCCCCTTATAATGGCGGCGCGCAAGATAACCGGCCGCGGCTCGATCGACGCGGAGATACCGCAAAATGCCCCCGCGACGGTGATTTGATCGCTGCGAAGCGATCGCTTCGCGTAACGAATCGGCGAGCTGCGGCGTCATCAGTGTGGAAACGGCGGGCGGCGTATCGTCATGCCCGGTTGTATCAACAGCGCGAAATTCTACCATCCAGCCCATTGGGAGGGAATACAAACACCGCATTGTAGGAAACTTGGATTTTCATTTGCATACCGGCTAGGAGACGGCACGGAGCGCATACTGCGGAGTGTATTATACATGCCTTCGAATTAGCATACGCTCCACGTTTGCCGTGATACAATTAACCGGGTCCGACGTGGAGCAAGCGCGATCTCTTAAATTTCTTCGCCCGGCTATCCGCAAACTCCGGCTGACTCGCGTAGACCGCGAAAAATTGCACCTGGACGCGCCGTGTTCCCGGGACTCGTCATTCTCCGAGAGCTCTGCGAGCGAGCGCGATGGAAATCAGCACGAAAAAATAGACATATGATCAGAGGAATCAATGATCGGACGCGTTGGTATTGCCGACGTCGAGGGAAGCCGTTAATATCGTCGCGGAAGGCGGCATTAATGAAAGGCCTGCCTGTGAACGACATCGTTCCGTACTCGGTTTGTCTCTTTTTTTCCCATCCGCTTTCCTGGTTTCCCGGCCGCTCGCGCCGCGGGACGTTAACTAAAGCTTTCAGATCGAGCTGAAAACTTTAGACATCCGATCGAACTCCGCGCATGAAGATGAATGGGCCGCGAATTGCGGACTAAGTAGGATGTCACGCGGCAGCCCTCCTGCCATTTTCCATCCCCGTCCTCGCCTGCACACTACACTGCAAATCTATCTCTCTCCCCCGCGGCATTCTCTCTCCTCGTCCCTGTTCAAACTCCTCTTTGTTTGTTCATCCTGCACACCGTCGCTCCCTCTTTCTCTCCCTCCCTGTTCTCATCCCTCTGGCCGTAACAATTCTCGTTCCCTCTTGGTTTCTCGCTTATATCAGCGCTCTCGCTTCGGCCTCGATGGCGTAACAAACGTGCTCGCGCGCGCGCGCGGCCGCATCCATCATGCGAGCCACTTTGTCACAGCGGGATCAACAGCGCTTAAATTGTATTCGCGATTCGAGAACAGCCCATAAATTCTCATCGCTGCGCGACGGGACTTCCTCCTTAACACGCGCCCGAACGCCGTGATTCGACGGGTTTTCTCCTTTCATCCCGCCTTTCTCGCGTCGCCCGTTATATCCCGGTTTATATCCTGTGATTTTATGGGATATTTTCGACAGACTCGCGCGCGCGCGCGCGCTACGGATCGTACCACCCTGCTGCGCTCCGCTATTCATTAAAGTAATCGCTCGCGAGCGGAATCGATTCACGCGACGTAAATTCTCTAAAACGGGCTCGCAATTCGAGCATCTCAATTCGAGACGCACGGTTGCATCGTCGCGTCGTCGAAACTCCTTCGGAACGCAGTTTTCATTGCGTTTTCCCGGACTTAACAACTTTCCGCAGCGTTTACGACAACGTTAGGACACGTAGTCGCGTGTAACGTTTCTTTGAGCCGTGTGTGGTCCACGAGATACTTCGCAGCGACGAAATGTTTATCTGGCACAGCGTTACGAGGTAATGTGACTCGAAAGAAGTAACGGACGCGACGTGCAATTTTCAACGGTGCAGCGTGCACCGTGCAACTCGCGACGCAACACGCGAATTGCGGAGCTCGTTAATACAACGCAGTACGGGCAATTTCTCTTGAAACATTTCTAATGGCAGCGAGTCAGTCGGATAGTTAGCGCTCAAATACCTGTCGTTAACTAGAGCAATCTAGCCCGAAGCGTACGGCGAACGTATTCATGAGGGAGTCGAATATATCATGTTCGCGCGCATCTCCCCCTCTCGGCTACGTGTGAATGTTCGGGGAACAATGGTTAACGATGACATTTTCGAATCGTGTGCGGAGTACGGCGACCAGTTACACGAGTGCTTGTACAAGGGGAATGTACATAGTAATCTATTTGATTTGATCAACGCGCGGCTTGTGTGCTCAGGACTCGACAAAAAGTTATTTTAACCCTAGGATATGTAACTTGCGCCGCATACGTGTTGGCATAATGTGCTTTTGTCGCTTTTGTCTATTTATAGGTTTTATTATTTCTACCTGCGCGCGATGTATTGCTCGTACTCGGAATATGCCGTTCTCATATTCAGAATAAAAAAAGTTTCGAGAAAAAAAGCGGATGGAGAAATAGAGTGAGGAAATGTTTGGAATGCTTAAAGAATCTTGATTTTAGTAATACTACAGCGACTAATGATTTTAAAAATGTATTCGTGCCAGAATTGCATTTTTAATTTAACGATCCCACGAATACCTCGCGACGACACAGCGACGCGTTGGGATTTCTGCATATTTTCGTGCAAAGTATCCGCGATTTGCTTGAAGCAACCGTTCGGAAAAGGGTATTACCGTATCGATGATTTAATTCACCGCGATTACGTAAAGTTTCGATAACGTAAACTTCCGTGCTGAGGAAGGTTAATTGGAAAGCAATGAGCATTCCGGACTAATGCAATCGCGATCGCAATTAGCACGGTTAACTGTATTAATTCTGTTTCCGATATCGGGACACTTCTGCCGGCCGGCGGCGTCCCCGACGAAAGAACTTTCTTCGACGATGGCCGCGAGGCGGGTCACCGCGAGCGAGTTCCGGCGTGTACGTGCGGAAATACAGATCCCCGAAGATACGAGCGTGCCTGAACCACGTGCGACTGCGGTTCCGTACTTATGCAATTACTGGAATAGCCTTTGCAAATTGAATCTCGACCGCGAGGACCGAGGGTGCCCGGGGAGGGGAAAAAAGTTAACGTCCGCGCTATTACTAGCACGGGGTGGACCGAAAGGGGTAGGCAAGGGAGAGACACGGTGGCCACCCGGTATTCCCGGGGCTCCTAACTGTTTCCGGATATTGGATATTACTGCTGTCCGCAGACGCGAGGATGTGCGAGAGTTGGCTACCTACGTACGTACGTACGTACGTACCGGAATATGATGGGCTGACGGATAGTGCACGGATTTTCATTTCGTTTCGCGCTCGCGTTTCATCTACAAAATTCGAGAAAACGTATAATTGATATTTTACTTTAGGCGGATAAATCGATTCTCTCCCGTAAGCTCCGAGGAAAAATGGAAAAAAGTTGCATCGTGAGAACAATTTCGCCACCGAAATTTTCAAGGAAAGAAAAAAACGAGAAAGAAAAGAACATGTAGTAATGTAGTTGTTACATGTTTTTATTTTAACGATATAGCTTTACACAGCTTTACAATTATTATCTTGTCATTTAACAATCACTTCCAACGAACCGCTATTCTTTTCCTTCGTTCGTTGGCTTACTTAATTCTGGCACGAATCTGGCGAGACACTTAATATTGCATCTCGATTATGAAAGATGCTCGTAATTAGCCATCATTCAGTGGACCATCATCAACGGTACGAAGTAATCTGCATTGCGCTATCTTTTCGCTTTCACTTGCAAATTGCAACTCGTAATGCTAGCACTGTCGCAGCTTTGGCACCAAGTTCCGCTCGCTTCGTTCGCGAATCAAACGCGAAGCGTACCGATGCAACGGCGCATATTATTCTAAACACGAAGCGCGGCGTCCTATTTGTATCATTAACGAGGACAACGAGCGTGTAACGCGCAGCATCGCGACGTCACTTCGTTCCCTTCGCTCTTCCGTTTTCGCACGTCGTTGTCTCGCGGAAGTACGGTAGGTTGCGCGCGCGGAACGGAGCCGATTTCGCGAGCGGCATCGCGCGATTTCCGGACGGCAATGCGAGATAGAGAGCCATTAATTACGAAAAGAGCATTAGAGTTCGACGCGCGCGAAACGTGAACTTTCTGTTCCCCGGGAGATCCGCAAGCGGTCGTCTCGCCAAACGTAAGTAGGGCGCGAACTCGTAACGGCATTAATATCGAATCACTCGTTCGTGTTCAAGTTAGCTCGAATTGCGCGGAGCACCTCCTGCGCGGAAGAACGGGAAGCTCGGTTCGACTAAAAGCTCCACGGAGTAAATCCGAGCCGGTAATTCCGCAAGGAGTTTTGAGCGCGCCTCGCCGGGGATTTGTTTCTCGAGAAGACCCGTTCCTCGCGCGCTGCTCTTCGGTACACGCGGTTACCGGCAACGATCGACGATCGCACCGAGCTCGCGCGACGATCAAGAATAAATCGTGCGACCCAATTTTCAGCAGAGTTTAATTCAATTCAATCTAATGTAATTTAATTTCTTTCGAGAGAATTCAAGGAAGAATGATGTGTCCGCGTGATCAAATAGCCGAGAACATAATATAGATAGACGAAATTGTACGGTTTTTAAGGGCGAGGAATTTTTTTGGGGGATATTACACGCTAGGAGGAAAGAGGCAGGGGAAGGAGGGAAAAATAGTTCCCGTTAAAAGAAGGGCTCAAGAAAGAGTGTAGATGAGAGGACGGTGTATCGTGGAATTTTTAGATTTTATATTTCACTGGCGCGCAACGACTCTGAAAACTCGTTCGCTGAAATCTTCTTCAACTCCTTCGCTCGCGCACGATTGTCGACTGTTAACGCGCTTAACTAGCTTATCCACCCCCTCGCGTTTCTCCGTCCGCGGAAGATTGTGTGTGCGCAAGCACGAAAGTCGGAACGGCGCGCGCCCCATCGCGGAGCCGTCTCTTTTTCTGTTCTCTGTAATTACTTAATACATTATTAATAGACGGCTGACTTTACATAAGCTCCAGGGAGAAAGTCGGAAAATTTCGAGACGAGAAGTTAAGCAGATTGCCAAGACTGGACATTTGCATACCGGCATCGTATCCGTTCGTCCCGTCGTAACCGTACCAGACAAGATTCCGCCTTCGTTTCACCGCACGTAGTTATAGTAAAACACTTTTGTAAGCGAAGTGCTAATGCCGCTAAGTGAGTCTCCGGACTTTCAGAAAGTTTTTGACAATCAAGTGCATGAGATAATGCGCGCAGTTCAAGACCTCGAAGACGCGCGGCGCAACGACTAGCGGTAAGGTGTGTGAAAAGAACAGAAATATCGAATAAAATACATATCGCGATAAACGATTAATTCTCCTGCTGGTCTCGCGCATTAATTTCGCACGCGAGAGCTCCGCTCCCACGAAGATTCTCTTTTATATTTTTCTCTTTTAGAGACCTTTTACAGAGACATCCGCGCGCGAATTTGTTCGCCTGGAAAACTCGGACAATCCCCAGCTTTCTCTTTCTCGTAAAGCCCGAATATAATGAAAATACCGTTTTGTTTCACGCTCGAGGCATGCCGAATGTATAATACTTTTACGGGATGCTCGCTTTTCCGCGACGATGGTAAGACGGTTTGAAGGCGCGGATTTGCACGCTTTAACCGTTAGTCGTGGAGTCGTTCGTAAAATACGACACCATCAGCGGCCGGCAGAACCCTCGAAAGGAGGACAGTGGAGCTCCGGTGTAACTTTAGTGGTAAATTGGAGGTAATTTGCGAGAGAGGCGGTCACCCGGGCAGTTAGCAAGCCAACAACCGCCGTCAGAACAACAGACTTGCTCGCCCAGTGTACTGCTGTTACCTGAACGTTGGCTTTACACAGGGTTAAAAGGATCCGCGCAAATAGTCTGCTTTGTCATCTGCATCAAGAAGAGAGAAGGCTGTACTCTCTGCCTTTCGCCAATAAAAAGCGCAAATTGTTGGAAGAAGAGTAGCGTGACGATCGTACAACGAACAAACAAGACGCCAAGTCGCTCTTTTCGAAGCTCGGCGAAACTGATCTCGCACGCAGTTGGCCAAAATTAAAAATACATTTTTCTGGAGGAACTGTCTCAGAGAAGCACGAGTGAAGTCACTTGTGGAACTCCTCGATCACGTCTGCTATCGTGAGAAGCGACGGTACAAACGCGTTCGACGAGGACGTTGAAGTCCGCGAAAGCATTTTCCGCGCAAGCGAGTTAAACAGCGACGGCTCGCTCGACGCGTATTTATAGCTTTTATAAAAATCTACAAAGCATCGCGTAATACAAATGTATTCGTCATCACGGCGCGCGTGTCTCCCCATGGGGAGAGAGGATACAAAAGGCTCGATAATGAAAAGGCCAAAGGGGCGCGATGCAATTTACATTTCACAACATTATTTTTATCCACTCGGCGCCGCAGTTCGCCGGTTAATCATCCCCTTTCTCCAGGAGCTGCAATCAATATCGCCGTTTGTACGATTAGAGAATGAGTAAAGCAAAACGCGGCACTCTACCTTGTATTGGCGCTCGCGCCACGTACATTCGAACGATAAAGCGCTCAATATGGAGTACAATGAGAAGCAGCGCACCCGCAAGAGGATGAAAAGAGCTTATGTTTCACCGGCGCGTACCGTTTGTAAATCATCGTCACCGTTTTCAGACCGCGGGATTTTGCTCCGTTCGATCGCGAGCTCGCTCGTTCGCTCGTTTGCTCACTTGCTCGCTTCTATTTTTACACAGTGCGATGACCATGCACAGTGCACAGCAAAAAGGCAGTTTCCGCGAGTGCGACGTACCGCTTTCTCACTTCCGCGGGATATGTGCGGCCGCGCAGCCTCGGCGAACTTTGCTTTTTAATCTCGCGGATATTTTCTATGCCGACGCATTTGCATTTTAACGAAGGGACCGTGAAAGAAAGTTATAAATAAGAAACACTCGGGCACGAACACTAGATTAAAAGCGAGGTCAGTGGAGATGGCGAACAAGCGAGTTGCAGGCAATCTTATGAAAGACGGTAGTCATTCTTCTGCGCCGTTTTCCTGCGGGGTCGCAGGTGCGTGCAATAAATAATAAGCAAAGTAAAGTAGTAAAAAAAAAACTTTGTGATGTGCTTATTCTAAGGTACGGTCGTTGTCGGTCCCGGGATGTCGCATCGCTCGTTAAGTTGCTGCAACTTGATTCGACACGATGACTAATATTAATCTTTCGTGCGGATCTCTTCGTCTCTCTTCACTAATTGCAAGAGAGGATAATCGTATTTTTGCAATTTGCAATCTTCTGGAAGCTTCACGCTCCTTCATCGTTTCTTATCGTTGTTATACTTGCGCGGAGAGGATCTCGAGGGTGGATTCGAGGGTGTATGACGCATTATATTCGCCGTGCAGCTTAAATATCTACCTGAGACACGAGGGTCCGGCGAAATGATCGCGCATAGCTGGAACGACGTACGGTACAGGAGTCCCCAATTATCTCGAGGAACGCAGTGAAAAATCACGTCAGCGTCGAAGACGGCAGGCTCGAACGAGCCAGAGCCGTAATACGAGCTTAGTTGAAAAGCTGAATCGCACTCCTGGGGCAACGCCTCGCTCGTTGGCTCGGAACCCTCCTGACTTACGAGCAGATTAAGAAACTCCCCGGGTCTCGATAACCAGCCTCGAAAGTGCCTCGGGTCACTGCTCGGCCGTGAAACGATATCCCAGCGGAGCCCCTCGGAATTCGGCGAGATATTATTTTCCGACTTTCTCCGTTCGTGTTAATTACAGGGCCAGCTTTACGTTATTAACCCTCGTGCTTCGACGTGAATTCAACGCTCTTGACTTTCACGAGTCTGGTAACTCGCGACGATTGTTGAGGCGGTAAAACCTTACGAGATACCCATAAATATACACAATCTCTCCGCTTCGGGATCTGAAACCCACGGTAATGAGAAAATCGAGAAAGTCGAACGAGGTAAAGGAATTTCGACCGGCGCAGCGATTCGGCCGGTTAGAAGTTACGTTACGTTAAAAGAATGGACCTGCTCTTTTTTTCTTATAATTCCGTCAAGTCCGTTATTATTAAACCAGATAGAGGTTCGTGAAGCTTTTCCATGCAATTCGTAAGAGGCTTGAACTCGCAACTACGAGAGCACTCCGCGCTTACTAATGACGTAATTATCATTTAATTCCACAGTTTGAAATAAAACTATGCGTGGAATAGAGTCGAGTCGTATAATACAGCGTGGCAGCGCAACGTCTTGAATAGATCTCATTAGACACTTATGCAGCTGCCCGCATTCATGAGATTCTTTCGTGACGGATGAAATCTCACTGGCGGGTGAGCCGTGTATGCGGCCAAGTCTGACGGAAGCTCGGCGGCATCGCTTGAGGAATTTCCCGCGGCATGATGACGTTATGGAGTTTGTCCCATTTTTGCACGGGGGAGATTAAGATTTTAATTGTGCAGTACGCGGTAATTACAGAGCAAACTTGCTCACCGCTTTCTCGCATTTCCTTCGCCGGAGAGCCAGAACCTAGACGCAATTCTCTCTTTTCCTCTCTTTCTCAGTCAGTGCATCTTTCCTGCCTTTCTTTTCCTCCTTCTCTCTACCTCTCTTTCTCTTTGGTGCAACTTTCACACAAATCGCCGAGGTGGTAGAAGTTCGCACGGCCAGCTCTGCGCTCCACGATTGGACGAGTTTTCAGGGGTGGCGGCGGCAGTTTTGCCTGCTGGAACAGGAGAGAAAGATCTTTTTCCTGGATGGAGCTGGAATAATATTTGTAGATTACGAACCGCGGAACTTGTTCGCCGCTTGAGAGAATAGACGGAGATAGAGATGTCGAAGCAGGTCGAACGTAGCAAGTGAAGTGGAGAACGACGGAGCAAGAAGAGAGACCTATCCAGACGTACCGCGTACTAGATGGATCAACATTAGCAAATTTCTCACCTCGCGTTAGTCATGTGTAAGAGATACGCGGGATGATCACACTATCATACCTGAGCATACAGCACACAGCACCGTCGCATAAGATTTCACAGCTGAGACGCTAACGCGATTTCCGTCCCATTCATCGAAGATGCGAACCATCCGTCGCGGTTAACGGCACGCAATGGGGCGGGGACAGCGGAAGGACGTACAGTTAATCCGATGGATTAATTAACGTGTCGCGGGCCGCATCCTCCACTGCGCTAAGAAGCAGGCCAGGAACAGCCGGGCAATGAGTCGGCTCCGCGGGTTTCTCGTACTTTCGGTGCGGCAAACTTGGTAAGCTCGGGGAGTTATGCGTTCTCCGGCAAACTTGCTCCCCCGGTTTGTGCCCGAGCCAGCACGCAACGCCAGCGCGCGCCGGCAGCCGTGTTACGTGGCTGTACCACGTACACACGGGCTAACTTGAATAATAGACATTGTTGTACGAATTAGGCGGGTAAGGGTGCTGGAGCACCGAGCGCGCTAGCCACGAGGAGCCGAGGTCGAATCCTGCGCGCGGGCCTTCTGACGGGCGACTTTAATTAACGACGTCTGAACATCCAGCCTCCGCCGGGCGTATTATTAACTCGTCCCTCTCGTCCATCCCGGCCATCCCATCGTGCCGAGTCCTAAGAATTCGAGGACGTCGATGGTTTCCTGATGGTCCGTTCAGCGCGTCGCCCGAGTCGGCGGAAAGAAAGAATGCCCTGGTCGGTTTACCGCGAGATTCCGTTGCCATTTAAATTCACAGCCCTTATGATCTGTGAATTTAAAAGATGCATTGTATTTGACATCACGATTCTTCGAGTCCTCTCGGTGGAGCATGACGATAAGAGAGCAACGCGGATGCGTCGCGCGTGGGATCTCGAGACGCGGACAGATGCGCGAGAAAAGGCGGGGAAGAAGTTTCTCGGCCGGAATTACGATTCGGCCCGGCCATAAATAAGAAACCGGCGGTTCGATATAACTCGCTGGATTTCCATACGATGATAAAACGGACGCTCGAACCCTCGCGCGATGATTTATAAGTTCCCGACGCTGCCTGTCGGGAGAATCTTTCTCGTCGTGCAGCGATTCGGACGGCTTGATCTGTCTGAGGATGTCCGCGCGCGATAACCGGATGTGTCTCGCGTACCCTGCATGTGTCCTTCCTAATCGTACTGGCGAACAAGCGAGGAATGCACAGGACCTTTTTGTTAACGATCCCGAAGGCGTATCTACGCCTCCCGTATAATTTTCTCGCGATCGATAGGTCACGATACGAGAGAGTTACAGCCGCCTATACAAGAGCCTATACAAGAGACAAGTGGCCTCTATCAATACGTTTGATGAAATATGGATTGTTCCCAGAAGACCATGAGGCCAGTTCAGGAATAGAATCGAGAAATCGTCCAAGGCCTTATAGTATTCATGCTTGATGTACGATTGGTGGATCGTACTGCCGGTTTTCGTCTCGCGTTCGTGATGTTGTCGTTGTAGATCTTAGCACTGGCGGAAATAAGTGAATTAAGCAGCGAGTGTCTCTTCCTTTTGGTTCAATGAAAAATTTACTTTCCGAGATCTCCCAGCGGGTAACTCGGTTAAAGATTAGAATTCCCATTTGTCACGAAGTAATTGCGACGTTAAACCGCTTTAACGAATTAAATTGGAGAATACACGTGACACACGCGGAGGTCTCCCGGTTCTCGAATTCGCAAGCTGGCGAAACCGCAAATGTAATTTACACGTCTATGAAGATGTTATGAAGATGTATCTTAATTTTGACTTTAATGTAATGAGAACGCGGGTACTGCTAACCGGCGATTCACGAAAATTGCAGATCCGCGATATCCGATCGACTCAATAATAACGTAACGAAAAATATCGTCGAGTCGCCGCCCCAATAATCAATTGATGGGCGTGAGACTGTTTCGCGTGGCTTTTTCCATAAATACCGAAAAAAGAAACGAGGCCGGCCATCGGAAGAGGGCGTCGGTCCGAAATTAAATTATCTTCTCGTTTCTATCGCGCGTTTCATTCTTTATCACGTCGTTCGGGTCGTGATTTATATCGCGTGATGCACTGGCGCCGGTCATTTGTCAAGCAGCTCGAAAATATCTATGAGAATCTAGGAAGTCCTGCGCGCTCACTCACATAGATTGTAGATTTGTTGACAAAAAGTTTGGTCATAAGTCAGCTGACGAAGGGCCGCGTCTCCTCCGGTGTCGCAAGTTCGAAAATACTCGTTGGCGCAATCAGCTGCACCCTTCGGTCACCCTCTCAAAATATAGCTGACGGCGAAGCTGGAATAATATCACGATACAGGTTCCATTCTGCTTGCATAGCTGACTATTTGACGTCTCCTGAATCGCGTTTCCGCCTCTCTGATTTTAATCAACCGCGTTGCCATGACGAAGCTAAAGTCCACGATTTGATGAAAACTGTTCGATTATCGGTAAATTCGATGTCTCAATGCTGTTAGTGACTCAAAGGTGAGAGGATGTGTCGAGACAATCGAAGCAATTAGCGTCGGTAAATAGATTCCAAGAGCAAAAAGGGAGAGTGGATTAGCGGAGGAACCCCTCCGCGTAGCTTTAACGGCAAGTTGGAGGGGCGGAATCATGTACATAACGAGTGCTAAAAACTCACAATACATAAAAACAATCGATTGCATAATTAATATCTCCAAACAGAGTAAAGCGGCTCGAAGTAGAACGAGAGTTTGAAAGGTTTTATTTCATCGCATTTGTATTACTGACACAATGTAGATCAATGCAACACGTAATAAATAAAGATAAATTAAAGAAAAGATATTACTATATTGCGACATATCGTTACATTCTGTATTTTTAATGTAACGCTCTGAAGAGAAGCAAAGTCGCTTGCTTGAAGAAGTTAAAATTGAGGAAAAAAATGTTTATCCAATTAACTTTTATCTCACGAACCGAACGCCGATCAACAATCTCATTATCTATGCAAATTTTGAAGCTGTTCCTCGATGAGTTTATAAGTTGTAGGTGCCGGACCAGAAACGCGCGGTCGTGCAGATTGAAGAAGTAATCGATAACAATTATCAGCAGAATGCTTTAATTATTCCGCTGGCTTGCGGACCATTCTCGTCGAAGTTTTGGTAATCGAACGAGCGGGAGACAACGACATTCTCCACAGCGGCGACGAACATTCCCGTCAATTTTTAGTAGGGCAGAACAATAGTCGAAATGACAAGAGAAAGAGCGAGAGAGAGAGATTTCCGTTAATTAATATTGGAAGGATCTCAACTAAAGCCTCGTCGCAAAACTTTCGGGTCTTCCTCAGGTTTCAATTTTTCCACTGGAATTTGATTGACTCTATTATTTTATTGTTTTCAAACTTATTATCATCGAGCAATATCGTTTTGAACATCGATCACATCAACTGTCCAATGTACACACGTACATTGTTCCACTTCCTGATAAATCGGTCGCAAATGCTCAAGCTTCATTTTAATTTGAACTCGATAATCCACGATTTTCACCAGTGAGTTTTTCCATGACTTTCGGAAATTCTGTATATTTCATTTACTTGCGTTCTGGAATAATGAAATGAATCCGCGCGAATTTCTGTCGACGTGTAACGTAGACAAAATGGACAGTAGGACAGCAGAAACTAAAAATAGAATAGAAAACGTCTGATCTTAATTAATATGGAGAAGTAGAAGAAGGAGCGGATCCATCAAGAACTTTCTACATTTTCTAGAATCGCTGGCGAGTTTCGCTAATCTTTTCGTCGCAGTCCACGAATTAACACGGTTTCGTGATTACTTCGGAGTTCGTCGCGCGATTATTAACTCGCGAGAGAAGGGAGGAAAAAGGGGGACAGGAGAGTCGGAATAGACGGACCAAGGAGAATTACCGAGACCCCGATTAACATTTTGATGAACATAACAAGCGGATGGAGGCGCCACGTTTCCGGCGAAATCGTCAGATCCCGATTTAAAGGGAAACCGCTGTCGCCGGGCACGGTTTCAATTATATCGTTTATCGCGATAAGCACGCTATTAATAACACGCGCAAGGGATACAGAGATGAGGAGCAAGATGCGCTGCATTTAGTCACGAATGCGTGGCAACATCCCGTGTGCCACAGAACGCTTGGACCGGAGATTAAATTCCTCTTAGATTATTTGCGCGCAGGGGGTGCGTCTTCCTTGTTCTCCGTTCGCCTTCTGCTCGCGTAATGCGACGTGAGAAACGAGGCTTTTTCTCGACAAGTCATTTTTTTTCGCGTAACAGATAACGATGGGATTCACGCGGAGCTGCGATACCGTAAGCGATCTCCTCTCCTCCGTATAATACGGCGCGAGGGTACCGCGCGTATAGCTGTCCGTCGCGCTTCTTTTGTTTCAATAATAAGATGTTCTCACGATGGGTGGTCAAGTGCGGGGAAAATACACGCCGCCCTGCTCGGCTGTGCACGAGTCCGCGTCCGAGGATTTTACGTGCCCGACCATGGTTTCCAGTTAATCCGCAAAGATAAGACCGGCGTAACTATATATTTCTATGTTTATTATACTCCGGTAACAAGGTAAGAGTGGATCTAGATACGACTGTCTGAGAGAGGCTTGGTAACGAAGCATCGAGAATTTCACTTCGAGATACACGTATGTAAACGGTGACGGTGGTGGAGATACGTTTCTCTCTCCCTCTGTGTGTGTGTGTGTGTGTGTGTGTGTGTCGCGTGTATGTTGCCAACTAGTTTGCCAGACATGCTTGTTTGGGATCTGCTCTGGAAACAACGAGATGCATTATGCGTTCCGCGAGGACGGAATCATATTCTTGATTCTTCGTGTTCTCCAATCGCCTTTTTTTCTATAAAAATTCGAATACTCTCGCGATGAGAGGCTCCTCACAGTCTTTACCCAGTTCAACGCCCGAATCAACGCCCATTTGTCTCGTTAATCCGTCTCACAGCTTCCACGGCGCGACGAATCAACCATGAAACGCGTCTACTAATCACCCTCAAGACGTGCAGCTGAATTACGCGACTCCTGCTCCAGCGCGATGGTTGACGAATCAATCGGCCGGGCGAGCTTCTCGCGCGGACCGCACGCGATCGCGCTAATTTGCATCTTCACGAGTGGTCTTGAAAAGTGCGTGCCTTCGCGCGAGCAGCACGATACAGATACGACCACCCAGCGTACACGCTACGGTATTGGATTACGCATTCCTATAGATCGTCACGTGTGTATGTGTGTATGTGTGTGTGTGTATGCGTGCGTGCGTGCGTGCGTGCGCGCGCGCGTATTGCTTGCGTTGCACGCACGCACGTCACACACATACGCACACACAAGCGCTGCACATAATGTACAAAGCTGGATAATGTACAAGGTGGATGGAACAGGTACGACATAACGCGGACCCCCGACGCGAAACGAGGCTTTATATCAAATGCATAACAACACTATTACCACACTCAATTGCTATAAGCTGTAGATTGCGGATTATCCGGCCCGCTCTCTCCCTTGCGCCTGGCAGCCTCCTGGCGCGCGGGCGCGCTAACGTTAATATAATATTAATCGCCTAATGATTATGAATGCCAATTGATATTAGCAGTTGACGATAGGAGCGAGCGAGCGAGCCTCGCAGCTGGAATCGCGCTTAATGCCGTCGCGAATAGCGGCTCGTCATGCGGACTGCGACAGTGACGATATCACACTGTCGTTTCCACGGCACTCGCCGTGGAAATTCGTGCTATCATTGTTCGACCACGTGTGGAGCCATCGGCAAATTGTCCCGCTAAATCGACGATCATCGCGCGGAAGATTTCATTCGGGAGATTAGCATTCTTTGCACAAATCATTCACGCGTCATTAAGAGCAATTTAGACGGGAATAATAAAGTCCGGGAATAACAAAGTGGCGTGTCATCGTTGGACGATATTTTCGTGCGTGCTCCAGAAAAGCAGGGACAAAGAGAGAGAGAAAGAGAGGGACCCTTCTTGTCTCGTCCGGCGTTTAGAGGCGCGGGAAGACCGAGCTGTACGCTGATGTCGTCCAGGAAACATTTAATGGACGTACGTGTCTGGGTTCCTGGGAACCACGGAAGCGCACGGCGTGCACCTGTCGAAACGAACGAGTGTCTTTCACTCGCCACGGAACCGTGACACGAGACATCGCCCGTTATTTATATCGGGAGCAATTTTTCTCCTGGTCGCGCGGCACCATCGGCCAGCGAAACCGGCTGTCAAGATTACGTCCGTGGGACGACGCGGAGAGCCTCGATATCTCTGTTCCTCCATCGGAATTTTAATAACCAACGTCTTAAATAATCAATTACGTATGTCATATATATGGCTATATAAGTCGTGTCATCGTGCAGCACTTAAAATGGATCTCGTATCGTACCGTGCTATCGTCGAATTTAATTTTCATGAAACTGGACGACCTTACAGGCGACCAGAAAGAGAAGCGCTGCGCATAAATCAGCGTGTCACTCAAAAGACGTTTTAGCATATATATATATATATATATATATATATATATATATATATATACATGTATGTATTATTTTTCCTGATTAGAATATGATAATTATATATTATAATATTTCTATCTCACTGAAGGATCTTGCATTCGCAATGGGTTTGTTGATCAGTGACATTTCGTGAATCTATTCAAGTACGTGGATACAAATCAGAAATAAGTTAAATATCAATGCTGTTGGGCATTGTGTGCTGGCAACGGACGTTGAAGCGAGCCATTTGTCAAACATTACTCGGAAACCGAAAATATTTAGCTGGAACATCTCCTTACTAATACGTGCGAGTCGTAAAGTCGCTCGGACGCACATCTGGAACCTCGCAACGAGTGACGAAGGACCGGAAGAGGATGCACGAAGGGGGACCGGGGCGAAGAGACGTCCAGAAGATATTTCCCAACCGGTTGATTTATCCGTTCCACGAATTGGAGCACGCAGTTAATTATCCGTGTTAATCGAGGTAAAACGATTTGCTGAACGGATCGTGACGTTGAAACGTTTATTTCGGTATGACGTTACGTATGACGGCCATCACGCCGACCACTTGTACTTCAATTCCCCGATAGCTTCAATATTTATAGCATCTGACAATGCGATATCACGTTTATAATGGTTTCGAATGAAATACAGATCGTTTCAAGCACGTGACGTATCCATAAATCACATGTTGAACCGTCCAGGTACTCCTTACGCCACTTTTACGCTCGAAGCATGAGTTTTTGACAGTTTAATGATAACAACGGACAACGGCGAAAGATTCGTTGACGTTTAATTCATGCGAGGCAACGTACCCCGGCCCGAGGAGGAGCGCCGATATTTCTTTCGCTTTTATTCGCGGTCCTACCGCAGCAGAATGTGGCACTCGGCCGGGAATTGTCTCCGCGCCGAAACAATGGCTCGAAAAATATTCAGCACCTCGTGTTTTTCTCTATTTAACGCGCGCGCGCCCGCGCGAGTGGGGCCTTTTTCCCCGTTCTGACGTGACGGAACTCTGAGCCACGGAACGGAGAAATAGAGTGTGCGCGAGGCGAAGGCCTCGGGGAAAAAGGGGAAAAAACCGGATTCCCGCGGGAATATGCCTCCAAACGACTCTCGTGTAGCGGAAAAGAAAAAAAAACGAGGAATTCGAGCGGTCCGCGCGCGTGCGTTTTCCGCCGTCGCCGCACATCGCCGTCCGCCTCCTCGTCGTCGATGGAAAATAATGAAAATATTGACCCACGCGGGAACGACGATGCATTATCCCGTTTCCCAGGGCCCGGGGACTCCCGTGCCGGTTACGACGGCATTCGCCGTCGACAACCGCTGCGAGTGTTTCGGATGGGAGAGTAGTCGCTTGCGTGCGGCTTTTAACGCCCCGGTTTTTCGGACGCCTCCTAAGCAAACAGACCTTCCGGCGATGCGGAGGAGTTCCCCCGCACCCTTTTTCCACCATGTGAAAGCACGTGTCGCGTTTTATCCGCCCCCGCGCCATGACCACATTACAACCGGTCGCAGAAGAAGAGAAGAGTGACCGTCCACGTTTTCTATGCTCGCGGCCATCGACAAATATTACTCGCGCGCTGCTGCTTATTCCGTACGCGCGTAGATATGTCGCGCGCGGGACCACTCGGGAATCGTCGTTGACGTTGTCTTGTGTGCTTCTAGTGCATGCCTGGAGAACGTTGAAACGCGTTCGAACAATGACTCGTGAAGCGTTGGAGTTGCACTGAAAGCATCGACGAGCGCGGCGATAAGTTGCACGGGGCCAGTTTGACAGATGAGCAACTGAAAACGCGTAAATCATTAATGGGATTTCACGTTCCCGCCGTGTGGCATGGTAATATGCACATCACTGAGGAAAAACGTTTGTTGAAAGTTACGCCGGTGTTAAACCCAATTATCTCGCCGCTGCAATTGACTCGTAAATAGAATTTTGGTTGACAGAAGCATGCGAAGATATTAGAGAGCTTTAAAATGAGATATAAATGCGCGCCCGTGGAACTATCAGCCCGTCCGCATAAATGCGGATGCCAGGCAAGTGCATTCGAATAAAGTGCATGCAACGCGATGAATTGGCCGCGATAGAAACTCACAGTGGCGCAAAATCGTGAGCGCTATTCAATAACCGCGCCGCAACGTCACATTTTCAATCTGTAAATACGTGAAATGGCGAATACTTATAAATGAATTAATACAACGTTACACCTATATATAGTATGTATATAACGAGCTAGCGCAAAGGGCGTGAAACGTGCAATACTGTAATTCGCATTTAATCTGCCAGACTTCCATTCTTACACGGTCTCTCTCTCTCTCTTTCTCTCTTCCTCCGATTTTCATATTATTTATCTAATTTAATTGTTGATAGGAATGAGAAAATTATGTATACAAGTCAGGTGGACAAAAATTGTTAAACTTTTAAATATTATCTTAACTCTATTTATTCCTTGACCATAACTGGCAAAAAATTATATTAGGGGTGTGATTTAGTTTTGAGGGTTTTTTTGCTCAAAAACGCATGTATTTAAATATGATAATGAATGAATACCTTAATCAAAATATTTTCCTTCGTTTTCTATAACTTTTTCCCATCTTTCTGGCAAGAGATGGATTCCATCACGATAAAATCACTCTTCTTTTCAGTTGATCCATTCGTCGACGAATTTTCGCACTTCTTCGAAATTATGAAAGTGTGTATCCTCTAAAGCGTGTTGCATCGACCGGAACAAATAATAATCGCATGGAGCAATGTCCGGAGAATACGCGGGGTGTGGTAAGACTTGCCATTCAAGCTCTAATAGTGTTTGTTTCACTGATAACGCAACGTAAGGTCGAGCGTTGTCACGAAGAAGAATCACTTTCTGTCGTTTACTCGCAATTGGTGGTCGTTTTTGGTCCAATGCTTGTTTCAACTTGTACAATTGGTGTCGATAACGATTAGCCGTGACAGTCTCATGCGGATTTAACAGCTCATAGTACACTATACCTTCTTGATCCCACCAAATACAGAGCATTACCTTTGAACCGTGAATATTGCGTCTCGGAGTGGATGTTGATGGTTGGCCTGGATCCACCCATGATTTTCTGCGTTTGGGATTATCAAAATAAATCCACTTTTCATCCCCAATAACAATCCGAGACAAAAGACTCTTCTTTTTTTGCCTGGCGATCAACGAAATGCAAATGTTCAACCGGTTCGCAATGGTACTTTCCGATAATTGATGTCGAACCTATTTCCCTTCTTTCTGAATTTTTCCCATTTTATGTAAATGTTTGGTAACTGTTGTACGATCAACATTTAATGCTCTGGCAAGTTCTGAAGTGGATTCTGTTGGATTTTCGTCCAATAATGCTTGCAAATCTGCATTTTCAAGCTTTCTTGGTTGTTCCGAGCGTTCTTTGTCCTTCACATCAGTATCACCACTTTTAAAGCGTCTAAACCAGTATTCACACGTCTTAATTGATGGGGCAGAATCACCATAAGTTTCCACAAGAATTCTATAACCCTCAGCCGCAGTTTTCTTTTGATTAAAAAACAAAAGCAACGCATGTCGAAAATGCTCTTTCGGAAGTTGCATTTTTACGATGATATAAACACGACTGTTATTGCATCTATTGCTATAATGCTACTAAATGTCATGGATAATGTCAACACTGTAAGAAACAACAGTTATCGGAAACAGCTATTGGAACAAACTGACACTACAGCCATCTGTTGCAAAACCCTCAAAACTAAATTACACTCCTAATACAAACGGCACTACGTTTCGACTGCGATTTCAGTCCTTATCAAGTGCGTCAATTTCGTTAACATTCAAAGTTACTTTCTGTAAATCAACAAATTGCTTTCTGTAGATAACAGACTAAATAAAATAAAATAAAATAAAATGTAATAACTTACTTCCAGAAAGCAACCGAACAATGCAACATTACAATAATATAATTAAGGCACACAAAGTCACAAACACCGAGAACAGCATCCATCCATGATGAGAGCTGAGAACGTTCTGCGCTAGAATCTGTTTGCCAGGAAATTTGACCGGTCTGGGCAAAACAACTCCTATGTATTTTTCAAAATCTCATGATATATAGTGGGCAAGTTCTCCGTATCCTTTTGCACATTAATAGTATTATCTTGTTTTTTAATATGAATCATTTCCGCTATTTCTCTCTTTTTTGTGTGCCTGGTGGACAACTTTAACGTTAGACCAGTCAAATTCATGACCCTCACAAAGTCTTTGTCAAAGTGTTGGTTTACAGAAAGTAACTTTGAATGTTAACGAAATTGACGCACTTGATAAGGACAGAAATTGCAGTCGAAACGTAGTGCCGTTTGTATAATTTTTTGCCAGTTATAGTCAAGGAATAGAGTTAAGATTAAACTTACTGGCATTTCATAAGTTTTTATTTGTTTTAAATATTATGCTGCAAATCCTACAATGCTAAACATCCCTTCTGCTCTAAATATTATAGAACATTTATTTTTAATCTAAAATTATTATTTATAACATGTTACTGTACATGTAAATAAATTCTACTTTATATTAACGACGTACGATATTCTGACGTACGCATTTAGTATCACGAGAATCAAAAACAGATGTTAATAAAAATCACACGTGAAACGATATTTATTAATGATGTAGGTGCAGAGCTTTATTTGCGTTACGCCAGCAAAAATATAAACTAATTTTTACTGTGATATGTTATCTGTATTATCCTTTAGAATTATAAAATCACCGACATCCAGCGCTCTCTTTCTTTTTTCCATTTTTATGGTTCGCAACGTGTTTCTGAAAGCTTGTAAAAATGGCACGACTCACCAGCATAACTCCGTCGGCACTATTCTACTGCATTTCTCGTCCTAATTATATGCCACCGATGCAAAACTCGTTACGCACATCTCTCCGCTATCACGTCGCCTTGCATTAACCTGCAGAATGTTTTGCTCGCTTAATTACAATGGCAATTTCGTTAACTGGGTCAGACACGTACGTAACCGTGTAATCCTAGCGATCTACTCATACCTGAAACCTGTAGTTCGATTTACATCCGCTCGTATGTTCTTTTTCTAGGCTTTAGATAAAATCTTGCTTATTATCCACTTAACATTGTTGGGTCTAGAAAACTGACGTTCAAGAGATCATTTACTGGTTTTAACAAAAACGTCTGCCTGAGAGTAAATAGATGCAGCCTCAAGTTAAACTTGACGCAAAGAAACTGAGCGAAGAATTCGTTACTTTCTAATCGCAGAAATATCGCGAAATATCACTCATTATTTTCACAGTATTATTAATTTATCTGAATTTATCTAAATTTACCTGAATTTATATAAATATAAAAATTTATAGGTATTGTTAAGGATATATCCGTTCTTTATTTTTTCGATTAGGTATTTTAAATGCACCGTTCGCGCCAAAAGTTTCGCGCCCGTTATAATGTACCCGCCATAATATATTCCGTTCAAACGCTTCCGTCATCGCTCGGCCATTGCCGTACCGTTTTGGTTTTCGGCCGCGCTCGTTTCTTTCCGTGCTTCTTCCCGCACGAGCCTCGCGAGCAACAGAGATGCCAATTTGCAGCCGCGGCCCCATTGTACGGGTGCGATCACAGTCAGATTCGTTTAAACGTTTGTAAAGTCATTTTGTAAGCGTGGATAAGTCTATTTGTTAGCTGGTTTGTTCGCCAAAGTGTCGCGTGTGAAACAAGTGTAAACAAGTGTAACCTTGCCCGCGCCGCTCCCGAAAGAAAAATTCCAGAGAGTACCGAGCGGAGGCCACACGCCCGCAGCGTCGCCATTTTCTCGTTGATGTACGCAACAGGTATTTATATTAATTTATCCAAAAAAGTTTAGATCGATAAATATACTCGATTGTGTATTCATAATAGTTTGTTCGTGAAACTCGTAATAGCTCCGCTGATGCTTCTATGACGTTGACAATAGCGAAGGATAACCTCGTTCTTGGGTACAAATTTACCGTGAATCGCGTAATGCGCGAGTAAAATTTACTGCGAAAATTGTAACTGTAACTCAAACCTCTGGAGCGTTACGCGGTCCGCGCGCTTCATTATTACGGCTCGCGCAACTTGCAAATGCTCAGACGTGCGCCGATGTGGCTTGACGTGGAGCGTAGTGTCGCGCGGCCTACATTACAAATTGGATATTATGCAATTACTTAGCGATTAAATTAGGCGTTGCTGACGCCGCAATGGTTGCGCTTGCACGCAACACGCACCGCCGCAATTCCTACGTGTGGCCGCGCGGCGGATGTGTTGCTCGTGTTGCTGTAAGCACCCGCACTCACAAAGTGCCCTTAACAATCCGAGCGTTTACTAAGCTCGCGAAATACTTTGTGCCACAACGAGCTGTGACTAATTACGAAACGTCGTTAAGAACATTCTCCGCGATTCTAAGCGCCCCGCGTGCGCCCGCAGGCAGATAAATTGCATTTTACACCATCCGTTTCGCGTCGTACGAGCGCAGAACGAAAACGCTTTAATCCATTAATACGCCGCTAATGCCAAAGAGCGTCAAAGGATAAACTTGATGATTCAGTTTCTGCAAAGCTGTCACGGATGCTCGGCGATATCCGCGCGAACGGAGAGGAGCGGTCGTTGCCGAGTCACGGCACGGTGACGAAGCTTTAGTTAACAAAATGACATTTTTTACGAGAAACGCAATTTTTATTATATTATAATTATAATTTTTATTATACTACGTTTCTCGTGTCTATTTTAACTTGATACCGCGGGGAGGAAAAAAAATTGAAATTCGTCAGTTCGCGCTGCCGATATTTCCTTGAAACTCGGTGTTTTACGGCTATGGAGCGGCGAGTGAAAGATCGGCGAGGGTTCAAAGGATTCCTGTTCTTGCGTCGTTTTTATTTTTCCCGCTCTCGTTCACTCGTTGAGACCATTAAGACCAGACCAGTTGGGTGGCCGATTTTCACCGCCCTCCTCCTCGTCGTCAGTGTCGTCGTTCGCGCATACGTCTTTTAGCTCCGAAAATAGTCGCGCTCGCACCGCACATAACCCGATATTTCTGAAGCCGACGGTTTCTACACTTGGAAATTCTCGGAGGTAACGGTATTTCGGTCGAACACGCGCGGGTGGTCCTGCCGCTGGATATTCGCTATCGACATTGTAAGACGAATTGAAAATGGTGTGACTTGAAATTGCTGCCGGGACCGGCGAGTTATAAATATCGTGACAATAATATTTCGCGAATGGAAAAATTTAGAGAAAGATTTTGTGTTATCCGAGTGAGTGAATTGTTCAAAATTGTTTTTTAAAATAATATAAATGCATACGTTACGTATTTTTATATATTTTATTTATTTTATTTATATACTCGTATGTATTTATATATTTAGTAGTCATAAATCAATGATAATGTAGGGATAATAACTGAGTCACCTAATACATGACAGGTACATTCTTTGCACATATGCAAAGTTATTGACGATATTTTCGTGGTATTGTCTAGTTATTTTGATATTATCACGACTAGCAAACAAGAGGTCGATTCCGAGACAAGCGAGATGCCGGTAGATAGATAGAAGATCGACAGCGAACTAAAAAGTCGAGTTGCGACGAGGAGTAATAAATTGCAAAACGGAATTATAAATATGTGAAACGAATGCAGAAATTTATACATATATATCAAGGAATCAAAAAAGTATCAGAATAAATTTCTAGCTATCCTAGCTAGTTCCTATAATATAAAGCTTTCCGATTTAGTGCTCAGCGTTGTGCCACAAAATGTATATGTATACCTATATATGTATATATTATTTCTCCTACTATATTATTCAACAATAACGTTCGCCGTGTACGCGTCACAGCAAGTGATTCAATCTTACATAACAATCGCTCGGCAGAACCGCCACGTAAAATTTCGATTTCTGCCGCAGTGTACCGAGCGGCAAAGTGCGTCGCGATCGCGAATGCGGCAAAATAAAAATGCCATTACCGATGTTCGGAATAAAAACAACGGGAATCGCGCGACGGCTAGGCGTAAGCGCGAAATCGATTTAAAATACAACATACCGGCGCGGCGTGCGAACGCGTACACGTACCAGGAAAATCGACGCATCCGTCTTGGCGGCTGCTGACGGATCGTTTGATTGCTTCTCATACATATCGCGGAGAAAAGCATTTGCGAGGAAGATTACCCCTTGCTGAGATGTGCTACGGGGGTGGTTCGAAGGGGAGCTCGCGATAACGTCCCGAAACGAGAGCTCCGAGGGAGCTCCGGCGGAGCCTGTTTTGTTATTTATGGTTGCATTACCGAAAGCGGCGTAAGGACAGTAAGTGCGTGGGAGATGTGCCGCGTGCGAGACTAAAGTATGTATAAAGTGGAGAAGCACATTTTTACGATGCCACGCTGAGCTTAATCCGCCTCTACGATCGATTTCACCCGCGTGCACCCACTTCCGCCCGCTTTCTCACGCGGGGTCGTGTTATTTCGTGCGCCACTATCCTCCTCTCCTCCCCCCCCTTATGTTACATAAGGATCGCCGTTATAACAGTGAACGAATGTTTTCGTAAACGCTCTAGCGCCACGTCGGAGGAATATCCTCGTAAACCAGAGAATTTCATTACTTACATCGTAGTAAAGTCGTAGTAAAAATGCACAGATCGGGCTGAAGTAGCGAAACAATCTTCAACAATCTTCGCCCGAGAAATAAAGGTGCATCACGATTTTCAATGTGACAAGTCAGGCTATATATCAGGTTTCTTTTCTATTTTTAGCGCAATATATTGTAGATTTTATTTATTTACAAAAAATAAATGCGGAGAAATAATTGAATCATATGTCGGAAATGACAAATGTTGAACAAATCAATCTTTCATGCTAAGAGAGAACAGAAAATATCCGTTATGTAATTAAGATTAAGTAATCCTATGCAGTTAAATCGGGTACTTTTAATTACATTAATCCTGCACTATGCACACTATGGTCTCTTCTATGACTTGTACGCTACTCTAAATTACTGCTCTATCGTTCTCGAAATACCGAAAGCCATAGTTGAGACTACCGAAAGCCATAGTTGAGACTACCGAAAGATAAGTAAGCGGCGGTTGACGCGACCGAAGAGAGCAAAGATACGCGATGGGACCTTAATTAAAAGAACCTTCGTTTACCCAGTCAGGAGTGCCAATCACCGCGTTTAATTACTTGCCACTTTTTTATCATTTAAACTTTCCATTGGGAGTTAAGAAAATTTACGTGCGGCCCTCATTAAGGTTTATCAACGTCACCAGAAGGCCGAAAGTGCCAGCTGCTCGGCGATTAGAAGCTAGCGAGTGTGTTTCGCTCACGATATGCTAATGAAAAGCTTTCCATCGCTATACACGTCCACCTTTGTAGCGATAGAAAGGCGACGTCACCACGAAGGCAATCTCGTTTCTGTCACGATATCATTGCAATGCATCGTGGTAGTTTGTCAAGTTCGTCAAGATTTCCAGGCACGATTGTGCGCGACTCCAAGTGCGCTTTCTGGTTTGTCAACCAAATTACAGGAATGTTTTACATACTTCAAGTAAGCGGAAAGGAGACCGCCCTAAAACTTATGCCGACTAATAAAAATTTATGTACGTGTTTGGATCAAATAAATTTATCGAAATTATGTATCTAGAGTTTTTATAAAAAAAGAATACTATTTGATATCAAGGAAATTTGTCTATACTGAAATACTATTATATACTAAAATAAATGATAGAATTTAGAATATATAGAAGAAAAGACATTTTTAGCGCGTTCTTTCAATAATACGAAATTTGTGAAGGAATTATACGTGTGAGCAGTATAAACTACGAACAAATATAATCGTAAGAGGCGGCAAAGAGAGTTTTTTTTTAAGAAAAGAGAACACTGCTCTAGCACATGGCGTGGAATGTTTTTGCACTTCCCTGATTCTTGAAAATAGAGCGTGAGCCACTGTCGGGTTTGCTGGGATAACAAACTCGATTGACTCTATCTTTCCCGAGAATAGGCCACTATCGGGGTTGCAGGGGAGCATTTTGAAACGACGAGTTCCTTTCGATCATAACCAGGTCACGTTTGCGAAAGAAAGCTTCCTACAAACACTGCGTGGTTTCGGAGATGGATATACTTCAAATGTCAACGACGTGACGAACGTGTCCTCACAGATTTCTGTTAGAGTGAGCTTGCCCGAGATCTATTTGCAAAGGATCAAAATTGAAACTTATATAGAACAATGCTTCGCAATGTGTCGTTCAAGAAATGTCTCGCCTGTTTTGTACTTGTGTCTGTTTTAAGAAAAAGCGCAGATCTTTAAGGATTCTACTTTCTGCTGATTACTTTCTTTATCGAACGAGCTACCAAAAGTTTTTGCAATCTTACGGAATCTCACGAAGGCTTCGGGAGACCTAATGAAATAAAGAGAAACGTTGATTTGACGGACACACTTACGTCCGCCGAATGGAATGCATAAGTCATCAGGGTCAAGTGGCATGGGGTCTCGACGAATAATTTAATTGAAGGAAAGAGAGAGGATAAAGCGACGTATAGAGGGTCGGGCGAGCTCAAGGATACCGTTCATTAATTCACGAAAGACGCGACCGTTAAAGGCGGACACTTCCGCAGATACGGCGGACCGATACGCTAAAGTGTGCATTGTCGACGTTGTTGGCTGCGGAACAAACGACAATGTTATCATCGCGGGACGGTAGGCCTACATATAACCACCGACACGGCAATGTGCTACTAATTTATCGCCAACCTCCACAGAGATCCGATTTCGCTCTCTTGAAGTTCCTCTGTTCTCCTTCCGTTTCTCTTTCTGTCTTACGCGCCAACCGTGAATGCCGCTATTATGCATTATGACGCGTAATTCCGCTCACAGTCGCGAGCAGATCGTCTCCCCGGATATCGCCGAAATCGGGGAATTCGTCGAATCGACACCGATCACGGAAGGGAGATTTCCAATTTATGGAACTCTCGACGGCTGATAGTCGGAGACGCGAAACTCTCGCACACACTCGCCGATGGGAATTCGCGAATAACAGTTTCGCGAGTCTGTGCAACGCGATAATATCTAAGCGTCGCGAAAATTTCCCCGTACGAGCATCTCGCGACGGGGATACGTTTTCCGAGAGAAAGTGTCGATGCACGAATAACGAAGCACTTTGAAAATCGTGAGGGGCTTCCGGCGTCCTGGGACGCGCATCTGAGGTGACTCGATAGAGGAAGTATCGCGGTTGTAAACGCCGGAGCTACCGGTTTACACCTGTGCATGCTCGCGCATACGAAAGCGATTGCAATAGCAACTGCATTTACGATAAGCCCGGCGTTTTCTCGCGTTCTCGGAGTACGTTGACGCTATCGGGAAGTAAAGAAGATCGATGTTATCGAAATAGTTCTCCGTCTTTTTCAACGAGATGGTTAGGTGCCTGCGGAATTTTTTAACGGTGTTTAACGTTTCTCCCGAGGCAAATGGAGAGGGACAGAGCTTCCACACGAGCCAGAGAATTGTAATAATTTATGTAGAAGGGTAATTCCGGAATAGATGGGAGACATGACCAATCGCTCTAATTTCGCTAGTGGCCGCACGACTATGTTCTCACACAGTCTGTAGTGAGCTTTACTTGTGTTTGCAACAGCAGGTTTAACGTTTTGCATAAATCATCATACTTGTGGAAATATTTCCGTTTTAAACTTTACTGGCTGCTGAAAGGTTTTTAATACGTTACTATTTTTGCATAAGTATCAGAAATATCAGGCTTGAACTGACAGAAATCAAGATTCTAAGTTTATTTGAAGCTCTCCGCGTATAGCTACCGTTGTATAATTCCCATTTGTGCTCGCCATGTTTTATGAAGTGCTATAGATTTCTCTCGGATATATTTTTTTCGGATAATCGAGAGGGATAGCCATAGTAGCTTCGGAATAGTTGAATGTGGATCCGTGGAATTATTATTATTACATTTTATACATTTTGTCAAAATCTTTTTCTAAAAGTATGATGAATGTACTCTTTCTTATCCTAGTACTAATTTTAGTTTAGAATCATTTATTCCCTCTTGTTAATTTTGAGGCTATTCAGCTAACTTTATATCCTGTGTTATCTTTTCCGGACATATGAGAGAGATGGCCAGATTCTTGCATTTCTAAAAATATTTTTATGAAGATTACATATGTCTTGTTCTAAACATAATGTTTCATGAAAGAAAACATTGAAATAATACTAACACCTGGTTTTTAAAACTTTTTTTCATCGAAAAAAAGAGTATGTTTCGATAATCAAGAAACTATGGTCTATCTCGGAGTTACCCAATACGTTTTGGTGATTTATGTACTGCACACATTTAATATTATTTGATATCGTCGTTTGTATCGATGCTCGCTATTGGTACCGTGTCTCTTAGCGTAGTCAGCTGAATCTTTAACGATTCCCAGAGGTTCTCGCCGCGCAACGCTAATGGAGTTGAATATCTCAATACCTATCTTAATATCATTCTCCCCCTTGTATCCCTCCGTTCTCTTCGAGCGGTTTTGCTTCCTTCTTGGCCGACTCCCTTCCACGTCTTTAGACTGGAACAACCGAGTGAGTCATTCTGTGAAATCGTTTGGCATAAACATGTCTGGCAGATACCTGATAGTCAGCATGAATTTCCAATATCAAAGATAACGCAAGAAATTTAGGGAATTTATTTTCAACTGACATTAAGATAAAACACGAACGAGCTCTCGGATGAGAAGCTTTTTTTTCTGCCGGTAGAGCAATCTCGCAATCACGGACGTCGATAAAATAGTCGGGCACCGCGGAAGCCTAAACGATTTTTTAAAGACGTCTAAGAATGTTTTCTTTTCTCTTCATGAAAGAAACTGTTGGCTGCATTTACAAGCGCTTTCAAATTTAAAAAACTCGGAAAACTCGAAATACATTGGAAAACATGTCACGGTAATTATCATCTAATTAGCGCTATAGACGAACGACAACGAATCGCGTGGATCCGGATTTTCGGAGAGACAGAGGCAAACGCGAAATCTAGTTTACAGGATGATTGCTACCGCGCGATCCGCCATCATCGGGATTGTCACGGTATGATCAGTGCCAGTGTACGTTGTCTCTTTTCAATGATTGGACGCAGGGGAGGGCTGCGGCATAGGCGGGGTCGCAAGTGCAGGGAGTGTATTTGCATGTCGTACACAGAGACAGCAAACAAGCATAGCGCTGATTTAAATAATGTATCGGCAAACAGAGAGTCCTGCACAGGTGCGAGGTGGCCGCTCTTTTATTAGTGGTCCGGAATCTCTCGCCCGATTCGAAATATCGATTCTCGCGGCAGACGGGAAAAGATTTAACGCGTTCAGAAAATAGCGCGGGACACGTACAAGCGCGCGATATTAACAACAAATCAGTCGCTTTCGTCGCACAGATTCGCGCAGTCTGATTTCGATCCGTACCGTCTCGAGTCACTCATTGTTCCAGGACGCAAGTAACGTCCCGTTCGCGATGTAAAAGCAGGTGTGACGCGATTACATGGCGTGTAATAATTTCACTCCCATGTCTCGTACAACCCATTCTCCGTTGGATCCGTGGTTGCGCGCACCTCGGATACATCTATCAAAGTATCCCACGTACCCATTAAACCGCTCCGGGATAAATTCCCGCGTCACCACGGCGTTGCGCCGAAAGTGAGCGTGCACCGGTAGACGGTACAAGATTGGACGAGGGGAACGGAAGATGAAAACAAGCGCTCCAACAATGGTAGCTTCCTGAACGCCCGACACGACGATGGCGACGGCGACGAGGGGGATAAGGGGTAGCTAGCAGTCACGGTGGATGTTCCGCTGGGCGAAAGGAACAAGAGGGGACCGAGAGACGCACGAAGAGAGGGAAATTAATACGAAGTAGTATCATTGTCTCTCATTTCGCATCGTCCCAATGCCAGGAACTCCGAGGAATTGTGGTCGGACCCGGCAACGGGAAAGTTGTCGGAGTCGGAGGCGACCGTGGATAATGACTTTTTGATTACAAGACTCGTCGTCAACGGGCGTCGTCTACGGTGAGGACGACAAGGACGACGACGACGACATCGACGACGACACCAACTACGACAACAAGCGCGAGCACGATGAGAAAAGAATGGAGAGCCGAGTATGGCGGTTCGGGCAGCCGGATCATCTCCGTTCCGACCGATAAAAGTTCCATCTGTGCTGCTTCTCTTCCCCCCGTCCCTTTTTCGGTACCCTTTCCACTCGATCGTCCATTAAAAGTCATGTCATCTGTGCGCCGGGCTTTGGACGTACAATGACCTACATCTCGCGATCTCCCGCGATCGCTCCGATCGGAGAGTATTAGAAGAGAATTACGTCTTCGAGTCACGAGTCTGCTCCGTGCCACAGGTTGGCCGACTCGCGAAGTATTCTGGCGAACGTATCCGCAATTTTCTACGTTTGTCCTGGCGCTGATTTGTCGAGAACATTTCGCAACTCCGTGAGTGTTCCGAATATCCAGCCGATTTCTTGACACAACACGTCAGCGTTGCCTCGCGAACGGGAGTTTCACAAATTTCACGTACATAAGTCGTAAAAGCTTTTTGCAACAAATTTTCTCTCTTTCTCTCGATATAACATATGGATTGTTATATAAAATAAGCACGTTTATAGAGATGTTCGAGTGCCGTGATCGCGTGAAATATAATACTACGCAGATAAATTTACGGAAATATATCGGACAAAGCTATAACTTCCTCGGCATCTATAGCTGCGAATCGAGGATCATGCAGGATTTCATATCGATGTAACGCGCTATTCGGCCGGCTACGGGCTGAAAGGACGCAAGGGGGATCTGAATCATTGGGAGATTCCGCCTATCTCGCACTCGTGCCCTGTAGTATCGGAGACCCTCGGAATTGTATCGCATTCGCGACGATAAATAAGCGCGAGGACAATACACGACGCACGTCGTACGGTATCGTTCCCGCCTCTGTGGTGGACACGTACGGAACCCATAAAGCGAGATCATCCTCTTCCTCCATTTCTCGTCTCCTCATGGCGGCACGCTTCATCTGACGTATGGAATCAGTACCGAAAACCATAGATAATCGGCCACGATTCTGTCGCGTACCGAACGTACAGATGGAACGTTGTAGCTCCTAGATTGCTCTCCATCCACCGTACGAATGTCTGGCATTTATAACTCATGGATCCAACCACCGTCATTGACAAAGTGCCGTTTCTCGCAAGTATGAAGAATACGATGAAACGGATTCGTACGCGAATTAAAAATTGCGACGCAGAATACTTCAACTTAAAGATAATTTTTCGGTTTTAATATACGACAGATCATTGTGTAAAAAATAATCATTTTCTATTACGCAAGAATAACAATTCTAGTTTCTTTCATAAGTTTAATTAGATCAGTAACCGTTAAAATCAATTTGCTGAAAAGATAACAAAATTTGCTAAATTTGCAAATGTTAGAACTGTTCTAGTGAAAAAAATTAATTTTCGGAATCGTCAGCCTGTGCCACGCGGGCACTAAATTGAAAACAATTTTTGATAAAAATTCGGTATCGGGAAACGAGGGGATGAATGAGTAGTAAATGAATAAAATAACTGAACCCCAATGTGGAAACTCTGCACATTGGCATTATGTCATGCAAAAAAATATAATCAGAAATAATGGTTTTGTTTTTGTCAAAAATCCTTGTCAAAAATTCGGAAATTCGCACGTATCAGAATTTTTCAGGTACAAGCGCGAGCTTCGTAATCACGATTTACGATTGTGGCCGTGTGCTACGCTGGCTATCGGTGTTGTAACTTAAATACGAAGGGTTAAGTCACGGTGCCTCGTTGACCCGGGTTCATTTAGCGGAAAAGTTTTACCGAGGAAACGAGCGCACCGAGGAAACTGGGAAAACGCGCGGGAGACACGCGCACACATGTACACGTGCAACACGTACAACACCTCGTAAAAAAAGTAATTGCACGCAGCAGATCATATGGTCGGTTTTAACGTAACCGTGCGCGTGTTTGGTCACGGCACGCGTAATAAACCTGCATTTACGGACATGGAAACTTAATGTGGAACAACAATAAATGGAAATGTGCTGTTAAATTCTGCAGATTAAGTCCAAGCGGACTTATATCAGCGGACATTCACAGCTATTTCCTAAATAAATATAAAATTTCTTAAATAAATAAAATTTATCTTTCACAGGAAAAGCTATATCCTTTATGTCTCTACAAATTTACGCGTCGCATTGTAGGCCAAGCTAGAGAGATATCAAGTCTGAGATATAATTAAGAATTTTTCTAATTATAGTCCGGGGTCTTGATATTTCAGGTAGCATAGAAATTCCGCCTACGTTGTTGTACGCATTGTAGAAAGTTTAATTCGTTTTAAAATTTATGTGTACAATTTATGTGCTAATGAAAAAGAACCTTTCTACTTGTACTATCTCTCTCTTTCTCTCTCTCTCTCTCTCTCTCTCTCTGCTCTGTATCCTAATAAAAATAATTACCCAAAGTTTTCAGCTGTAAGAAACAACGATAGCAAGATTGAGACCAAGATTTCAGGCGGTGGGATAAAAGTCGCGCGATCTTTCACGCGATTTCAAGATCTCGCAATTGCATAGCCGAGATGTCGTTGCTGTTTTTTTTACTATTTGTTTGAGCATAATCGCGTGACGAAACACTTGATCTGTCTTCGACGAATCGCTCGCATCTACCGGGAGATCGCAGCGTAAAGATAATCGCGGTACAAACTACGCGCCTTACATATCTCCGGTCAGAAATTACGCTTTCTAGGTAGCGCCGGCAAGTTTACGAGCGGCGCGACGCAAGGCACGTAATCGTCTCGTAAAAGCTCTAATCGCGAGGCCTACATAAAACCCGGCACGAGATCCTGAAACACCTTGCCGCCAATCCCATCCCCGTGTCCGGGATTCCGCCTGCTACTTCCGGCGTGCTGTACTGCCGGCTAATCCCCGGGAAAATCGTATCGTCATCAGAGAGTGCTACTATCGGACCGTTTAATTCCAGAAACCGCGCACGCAATCATTAAACACGTGGAATGCAGTTTTTATCTCTTGTTATGTTCTTTAGTTGTATTGTTCTTCTGATTTTTCTTCTTTTCTATTATGTATTCCGTCGGAAAATAAAATTAGAAATACAAGCGAAAATGTGTCTCACGATCAGTCGTGTTGCATGGGTGTTACATTCTTGCCATCGCCGACAAATATAAATGGCACGATTAAATCGCCGACTAATTAATACGTGCAAATGGTGTCAACTCGCGATGCATTATGGTTCTTGCGAACGTGGCGTGGTTTAATTTCTCCAAAGTCCAACAAATTATTGCTTTTGCGTATCGCGCGGCTCGCCATGTTTCGCGTGTTTCTTCCCGTATCCACCCATGGCACGTAAACGCAAAACATAAATGCACGCCGACGTACGCGTTGCACTGCGATTGCATGTAATAAGCTCAGACGTTATATCCAAACGTGGCTGCAGCTGCAGATGCGTTGGCGCATTCGTGCGAGTACAATGCCTGACGTATCCGGTCGATCGTCGCTCATAAATATCGAGATTTATCTTGATTAAGAAAAAAAAGATTGTAACCACATATCCGTGAGCGCGTATGCGTGTGCACGTCCGCGTGGAAACGCGTCGCAAAATTGATCGTAATGCACGACATATCGCGAATTACTTCAAGTACTCTACCTTACGACGCATAAGAATAGACGACAGAAGTGAACGACGTTTCTTGCGGCAGCTCCATCATTCCTCGTGCAAAGCCAAGTATGCCTTTTCGAGTCTTGACGACGGTATCTCGATGGAATAATTCATGCTGGCGCGAGCATTTATTTTGCTCATCGTGCGCTATATACGCCTATTGGAGGTGGCGGTTGGGATAATCCAATAAAGTCAATTATTCTACGGGGAATATTCCATTGTAGGAATATCGACGAATCATCGACGGCAACGGGTGGCTCGCTTTGTGGAAGGGATTGCGAAAAAACGAAAAAATCAAATTCAGTTGAAATTTCAGTGCAGATCGACGGTGGTGGCGACGTGCTCGGACTGCCAGCGCAGCTAAAACCGACGCGTACGCGTATCTTCGAAAGCGAGCGTGTATAATACATACCAGAGGAAGAAGGCATCGAACTAAGTGGCCTTGATTAAAGTTTAGATCCCGAGCGGAGAGACACGGATGAGCCGAGCAGGTATTCATTTAAAACTTGCATGAAGGACGTGAGGCGTCGAAAATAAATTTCAAACGAGCTGCTTGTTGAGAAACGTTGTGCTTGAAGATTAGCGTTTTCGTAATTATCGTGACGTTCGTGCCTCTTCGATCCTATTATTTAATCATGAAGGGAGAATTGCGCGGCAACATGTACGCGACACGCGCGTTGTTGGTGTTTGTATGAAATTTGAATGACTTAACTCCTGGCGCTAATTAAAGGCTGATCGAGCACAAAGTGCATTGAGCATCCTAACGCGTAACATGAGTTAATTGACGTTTGATGCAAATGGCCTTTAATGAGATTCCGCAAATCGTTCTCGAATAATCATTCACATGGTGCTCGACATCGAATTTCGGAAGTCGCTTCCAATGATGATCGTATTGCAATATTCGTGTGTGCTGTTTGCTATCGAGTTACGTTGCGAATGTACAAAACTTGGAGAATAATATCTGCAAATTCTTTAACTCTGCTTGATTATTCGTTACTCTAGAAAGCAAATAATTGCGATATTTTGCCTCGAAATATTTTGTTGCTCGATGTAAACAGGCCGTTTAAACAATCAACTCCATATAAAATATTCATCTATTTTTTATTTATTTCCTTTTTATTTTTTTATTCGTTAGAGGTAATCATTTTGTAATTTATCAGTTAACCACATTTGATTGAATCTATTATGATTAAGAATAATTCAAGCTGCATACGCTGCATACGTACCGCGACTGTATAACAGTCATACAGGTTCGTAATTATTGATTTTGTTTGACGTCATCAACAATGTATATCTCGAATTTGTAATTGCAACCATTCAAATGTTTAGCGTACGTGAAAATTGCAACAAGATAACAATGTTATTTATAGAACTTGCATAACGTACTCTGTAATATTTGATATGAAACGTTGCTCGACATGTTATATTTAATTCTCAAGCGTGACACGCGTAAGAAAGTGCAGTGTGTAATTTTTCTTTAGCTTATAAGATTACAATCCATCTATTGTAAAATTAAAATATCGAAAAAAGCCAGTTTTGTAATACATAATTGAAACCTTCTCGGAATTATTTATCGTTTCTAAAAGTTGCAGTAGAATATCTGCACAGAGCTATTATAATGACTTGCACGTTCTTTCTTGGGTCTGCCTCCAACAATCGCTATTCTCCGCCGAGATGCAAGGTACGCGAAAGAGAGAAAGAAAGAGAAGAGAGGCATGTGCGCGCATAAAGATTCGAGTGGTTTCTCTTCATTAAGATCGAGTCGACGGACGAATATGCTAACGACCCCGTGAGGTTAATTAGTCTTTTGAGCAAGGCTACTCTCTTGTCGCGGGACTCTTCAGAAGGCTGGCCAATCGCGGAACTACGTCGGGAACTCGTGACTTGAAGAATCTGCGGGAGACCTACTTTGACACACACGTGGGAAGGAGACATTGTTGCGCCACGTGCCGATAATGAGAGACTGATTTCTCCATTTCAATTTATATAACTTTAAAAAATTAATGCAAGATAACTATCTTTTCTCCTTCATGCGCGATTAGACTAAGCATGCAACGCCAAGCGTAATATTGCATCGCATTCAAGAAGATCTACTACTTGAGCTTCTTTGCTCGTCGAAGAAACCAGTAGCAGCTTTTAAGGACCGAATTTTGCATCGCGAAATCCACGTCGCCTTCCTAATTTCCCTATCTTGTCGAAAAAAAGAAGAAGAAACAGATGCAATTTATATCCCGCTCGACGAAGTGGGCGTTCTTTTTGACCGGTTATCGCGTGGCCATCTGGCTCCGTTCTCCGTTGCCTCGGAGCGGACGAAGCCAGCAGGAAGCCACGCGAATGCAAATTAATGTTCGAACGTAATACGCGATAGGGGATGGTTATGGCGTCGCGGCGCGGAGAAAGAGCGCGCGCGCGCGAGCACGAGCGGCGCGTTTACGCCGACCTGGTCGGTTCGTCGTTCCTTTATCTTTATCGTCGCGGGAATGGCCGAGGAACCAGACTGTCAAGGAGAACCGACTCCGGGAGTTGGTTTTCGTGTGGAGGCTGCACCAGCGCTCTGAAACCGCCCGTTCCTCTCCTCTCTCCTCATCATAGCATAATGAGCTCGTTTGTATCGCTTTTATTGGAGCGCTATATTCCCGCGCTACGAAAGAGAATTTTCTTCCTCTCTTTCTCCATCCTTTTCCCTTTTTCTTACCTTCTCCTACGCAGGTGCTCCCGCCTTTTCGAGTACTGCGCCATTAACCGCGTTTGAGGCCCCCGCAAATGACGTTTAAACGTAGCGAGAGATGCAAGTTGGTTAAATACTTGCGGAACATTACGCTGCGTGCATGTATACAGTGTGTTACACGTACGTTGTGGTGCATTTGTTGAATAATATTCGCGCGCGTACGGACCGCCGGTTAAAATTATGCGCGTGTTCCGCCAAGTGCGGAAAACTCTCTCTCTCTCTCTCTCTCTCTCTCTTCCTCTCTTTCTTGCGATTGCGAAAATGATATTAACCCGCGCTGCGCATTTGTCAGTCTGACTTATACTAAAAATGGGATCTGGTAGATATCCATGTTGGCATGCTCTAAGAGGGATCATCATAACTATCTTCGTTGATTTGTTCATGGTACACTCCGTGTCTTCGAGAGGAAAGAGCACAGTGCTGAATCTCTCTCCGTCCCTCATTCCCGAGTCGCGGGTCGCGTAGCGCATGGGGGTCGATGAACCCCCGCGATAACGCGAAAGGTAGGCCACCGAATGCGAGGCATCTGATCTCATATTAATGCAACGAAGCATCTCGAGAGGAGCAACCCAATTTCTACTGGGTCAGGTATTTTCCTGCCGCCGCGCCGGGCGCGCTAATGCCGCAGCGATGCCGAGTCAAGTCGCTGAATATCGCACGTGCTCGCGACGATATCTCGTGGAGCACACGATAATTCACGCGAGGCCGGGCTATTAATAATCTTTCCTGACTTTCGAGCAAAAGCCGCGCGCGCGAGGCAAGAATGGATGAAGAAGCGCCAGAAGCCGGAGAGAGGCTGCGGGAGAGAAAGAGAGATGGAGGCCGCGAGAATGACGAGGGGAGCAGATACGGGCGCTCATTACGTCGCCGTTCCCGTGGCGCGAGATGAATAATTAATAACGCGATGGGCACGCGGGCCGCGCTTTTGTACTACAAAATAGTCGTGTAAGTCAGCCAGGTAGCAGGACACGCCTGATGAGAATCGATAAGCGAACTTATATTAAGCCGTATGCATATACGTGAACGTTTTCCGCGAGCGAGAGGCCGGCAGAGAGAGGGGAACCGATGCCTGAAATTCGCGATTTTTCGTGAACGCGATGAGGTATAGGGGATGAGAGGGTGAGAGGAACAGCGTTCGTCGCAATTGTCTCGTTTGGGGGCACATTACATGCCGGACCGACAATCGGCCGACAAATTAGATTTCTGATGAAATAAGCGGCGGCAGCAATTGACTGAGAAATGACATTTAATCGGCTATTTAAAGTCCTTTTTGTTGCCGACGTTAAATACTCTCATTACCGGATCTCCCGTTCTCGCGTCGCGGGAAAAATCAATTGAAAAGGCATCAAGGAGGTCGCGAGAAAACGCAACGCATGCGCGTTCTCGTTGCGGCTTCGTAAAAGTAATCAGCGAACTCGCACGCTTGCATATTCGATTTTACACAACACGACGCAAGTTCGCCCCTTGGAGGAGTTGGCAGATACGCGCGTATACCGTAAGTGGATGGATCGCTGAAGTAGCGATAATCTAAAAGTATATGTCGTAACTCTCCGAGGATGGACTATTGCAGCGAGCTACTGACGTCATAAACAACTCAAGAAACTTCGATTGTGAAACTTTTCTATGGATAAGGTGGCAAGACGGAGCAGAGCGCGCGGAGATTCCCAATATGCGTTACGCCGTCTCGCGCGCGCTTCCGCGCACGTTTCGCCCCAGTCCGGAAACAAATGTCACTGAGCTATTAAAACTTCGAAACTCGCCGGCGGATCGAACGTAAATAATGCTCTCTCCGCTAGCACTAAGCTGATTTATCGGCGTTCCCAACTTGGGACTCTCTACCATCGGCAGCGCGGGATTGCCGCGCAGGAAGCGCGGCGGTTGATATTTGTCCCGGCAAATAAGGAGCCGCGGATGCCGCGAGGGGAGAACTTGGAGATAATTAAATCTGAAGCATCTCACGTGTGCCGTAATTACGCACACGATAAAACGTGGATCTTCCACGGATATCAAGCGCAAATTAAATCTCGCGCGCGCGTACCATTCTATCGCTCCAACGGAACCGCCTGCGAACTTGATGTGACAATCGACCACCGAGAGTTTATCTAAATTATTTTATGAGACGGGAGATTGGGAAAGAGTTTCTCGCGAAGATGGGAATATTTGGTGAAGGAGAGGCAACGAGAAAATTCCGCTATTTTCTCGCGTGCTCAATGTACAGTTTTACTATGGCGTATGGCGGATCCCGCGTACGTGGGTAATCTTCACAATTCATACGTAAGACGACGGCACGTGCCGGAAAAGGCGATACGTCGTAACATTTTCCACCCTACGATGGGGGTCGCGCGTTGCCACCAGACAGGGTGCCCGCCCCCGCTCGCGCGCAAGTAATCGTGAAATACGGATACCGCCGACGGGCGTTGGTGCATACATCTCGAATGCAGCTGAGAGAACACAGATTGCAGGTGTCAGCGGCTCGGTGGTCCTACGGCGAACTTTCGCCAGGCAGTATTTCATAAAAGTCGACGCTCTACCGCAACGAGCAAAGCAACTGTACCCCGCAGTCGTCTCACCCTCGTTTTCCTCATCGAGTTCTCGCAACCGTGGGTTCTTCTTACGGAGAGACGCGAAGCGTTCTCGAGCAACAGCTAGTTTATTCAAATTTGACGTAATGTCCTCGTGCAGGATCTGTGAGCATCCACCCTGCGAGACGCGCTTGTAAGACGCGCTTCTTCCCGTTTTCCACCCCTTCGACAGTGTGTAGCGAGCCTCGTGTGTAGTGATCTCGGGATTTAATCTTCAGTATTTGCTACGTCGAGAATATGACTGAGATAAATATGAAATTCCGTGTAAACGAGTAATCAAAACAAATTGTTAATTCAAGAAATATTTGGCGTGCGGATTAATTTGAAAGTAAAATTAATTTGGAATGTTTTATAAACGTAGCGCTTTAAAATTGCGATACATAGTACTTGAAAGAATTTAAATAGTTATATTATATATTAAGTTATATTAAAACCGCGATATATAGTATTTGAGAGAATTTAAATAGTTATATTATATACATATATCTAAAATAGTTATATATTTAAAATAGTTACGGAAATGGAGGCTCTACTAATTTGTACTTGATAGATTTTAAATGAGTCTTCGTAGGCCTCGACTTACGTAAAATGAAGGCAACAAGTAATCTCATGGCGATACGTCCAATCCGATTCAACGTTAAAACACGCCATCGAATACAGCCGGATACGCTTTGCGCTGCGAAATGGCTCGAAACAAAGCCGCTCGAACGCGAACTTCACTGCGATGCGTTATCTTTGCATTTCCTACATTCTACGATTCGCTCAGCGTATACACGTGCGTATGTGTATGTGTGTGTGGAAGCAGCCAACGTTCCTGGATTCGTGATGACATCCTTCTTTATGGTAGCCGTCTGTGCGGATCGGCCGTGTCCACTGTATTTGGCAAATAGTCCACGTCCTGGGCGGGAAGATCCCTTCTCGCCCAGGACGAAGAAATACGAGCGGCGGACTCGAGGATCGCGAGGATGTCCCTTTCACTTGCGCACCAGACCGTAAAGGCGACTCGCATTCCGCGTCGTGTCATTCTTTTTCGAAATATGTACTTAATCTCTTTGCGCCAACGTGGATTATTTGCCGAATGCTCGACATTTACGTTGAGGCTTCTTCAAACTCTTCGACGCGCCAGGCAAGCAGTAACGTTTTGCGCCAACCATTTGCCGATTTCGCTGGTGACAATCAAGGGGATATATCAACGGGGAAATTCGTAAAAGTAATTTCAGCTTGCAGAAACGACGAGAACGCCGCGCCGCACACTGTGAGTTATCGTTGGACAGTCATCGACCGCGATTTCTGACGGCCGTTAAACATTCAACACGCACGTTTTACATGCGCAGGTAAAGAATGGGCGAATATAGATAGATGTCGGAAAGTATCGAGCGCGATAATAATTAATCATTTCACGTAATTATTAAAGGCACTCATAATGTGCAATCGCGTCGCGCCTTTGTAACGTGCCGTTTACTCATTTATGTATGACACTAATTACGCAGATAATGCGAGTGCTGTTGCCTATCGATCCGAGTAGAAATTTACGGGCATTTTTCTTACGGTTTTCATCCAGAAGGCGAAAATATGATGAAACGTGTGTTCTTTCCTCAACTTTTGCGATAAGCCGTGACATCGTCGCCGAACGATATAAGTGTGCTAAAATAGGAAGAGTCGGACGATGAATTTTTCCTCTATCATATAAAATAATAAAGTGAGCCGACGGTAAAGACTGTCAACCATTCGACTAGAGGTAGATAGAGGTAGGTCCGCGCGCAGCGCCAGCCGGAAAAATGGCTGAGATAGACAGAAAATGAAAAGGCGGAAGAACGCGAGCCTCGGAATCATACAGTCTCTATAGTAGGAATTTGCATAGACAAACGTCATCGTCCACTGCATTTCGAATCTTCCCGACGCCGGAAATTGACGTTATTTATCTTCCCTTTCTCTCTTTCTGCCGCCAACGGCATCCGAGGATTTCAAGCGAACACGACACGTCGATGTCTCTTAAATGACACAGCCCTTTCTCTGCTTTATACTTTGAAGAAATCGCTTGATCGCTCATCTTTCCTCGGGCAAAAGGCATTTCGACGGTAAAAGAAAATCGAGATATCTCTGTACTTCGCGTAACGATTATTATATCAGTTGAATTGAACAATTCTGTGAAATCGAAAGATTATTTCAAGATTATGGCGACAATGTCGGGTTAGTCGCATTTGACACTAAGATGAAACGTATTATGTATCTTAACTCAAGCTCAGAAATTGTTTAAAATAGCTACAATTGCAATGTATTATATGTGCAATATTCGTTTTACCATTTTTATACGAATTTTACTATTTTTATACCATATTTATTTAGCAACCATAATATATCTATGAAAACATTATCCTTAAATTATCTTTAAATTAATGTTGATTGTGAATAATGATAGACGTCGTAATCGTTCTTGGTAAGCAGTGCTATAATTCAACAGCATCAATTCTAATTAGCTACAGTTAAAAAAAGGAAAAAGGAAACTCGAATGAAAGAAACGGCGAGCGGAAATCGTGAATGGACCGGTCTTATCGTTGTAATAGAAAGAATAACGTCGAACTCGATAGAAGCAGCCGGGCTGCAATAAACGAATTTCAATCTACTGGCCTTTGTTTCACGAATCAAGGAAGTGCCGAGGCTTTTCGTACTTCTCAAAGATAAGAACCAATGGAATTCAATGGTAGATGAGAAAAAGCGATAGGAGAGCGGACGGCCGGAATGTGAGAGAGAAGCAGAAAGCAGCAAAAGTCAGAAGAAACAGCTCTCTCAATCCGCTTTTCATTGAGCACGCCGATTCTACCACGCTTCTAATTACATTACAAATACAAAGCCGGTTTGCTTTATTGAGTGAAAAAGTAAAATAACTGAATATCCCCGTATTCCTGTCTAACGAGTAACTCGAAACAAAAACTGGAAAAATATATATAATATATACACAATGTTTCAGTAAATGTTAATTGCAGAACTTAATTAGAGAAACGATTAAATAATTCGATTAATGAAGTCAAATATTAGTCTTGACTAAAAATAGGCAAAAATGTTCGAGATATTAGAAAGAATCGCACAGCGCGTTGTATTAATATTATCGCGAAATATGACAGATGACAGATATATATATAAATTATCAATGATGGCGGAAGATTGTCACGTGTAAGTGATAAATATGAGGACGAAAAAATGGTCTCGAACAATGTACGAGATCTGTGGTCGAGCTACTCGCCGAATTTTAAGTACCCTCGTGCCGGACTTGTCGCGTCGGGCTTTAAATGCGGTTGAACATTCCATAAAACATGGCACTCGTCATGGCTAGAGCACGCTCTAAAATCTCTATGCAGCCGGAACACTCTACTGTCAGAGTCACAGGATTATTTATGCGAAACCTCTTTGCGCGATGGTCGTTTCCTCGCTATTTATTGGTACTTGAAATGCGAGAGTGCACGCGGACCAAGCTGAAAATCGATTCCGACGGCGTCGAGCGGCTTCTTAGCTCGATATGCAATTTGATTGCACGTAGATGCCGAAATCAATAATAATTTGATTCAATGTAATTTGTCTTAATTAATTAAAGTTGATGAAGATGTGTAATTAAAAAAAAACTAATTTTGTATCAGGAAATTTGATTAATCTACATAAATCACATAGACCCGTTTATCATCTAGATCACTGGCGCAACGTTTCGGAATTGCGAGCCGAGCTTTTTCATTGCTCTTGCGGAATTATTTTCGATACATTGCGGGAAGAGCGCACCGCGTGTCAGCTGGCTGCAGTTTACGCGGTAAAAGTTTTGCTTCGAAATTCTCCCTGTACATGGCTCTGTGTGTGTGTATTTTTGGAGCGATGTATCGCGCGCATCAATATTTCAGATAGAGGTGCTACCCGTTGCGCACGGAATTCTCACATCCGACACGTCGGTGAAACGAAAACCGGCGACGCTAATTAATTCAACCGCCAAATGAATTCAAATCGAAATGATGGGCACTCCTGTTTGCGTTGACGATCCGTCCGGTGACAAGAATGTTTTAATTACGCGCGCTGCACCAGCGGTGGCACACAGGCCGAGTCCAGGTTAATGCGGTAATTCACATGCACTTTGACTGTATTCGGCAAACATCGAGCCAAACTCGACAAGCTAGCTTCGATGTCACAGACCACCCTTTAGTACCACCCTTCCTACCCGTGCTTCCGTGCGCACCGGCTTGTATATCGCTCGGCCGCGCGCGCGCGTGCACACGTTTTCCCAAGCTGAAATATTTGATGCTCGACTGCACGTTTACAAGCTCGGTTTCCACGGAAAAATGTACTTTTGCCCCACGTTCGTTCTCGTTCTCTCCGAGGGCGAAATATTGATGGGCTCGCGATGTTGCGTTTCGACTGCGCGAGGTGTCGAGAGCGCGCGCCAAGGAAGATATCGAACCTGCCCAAATGGTTTTCAACTTAGAACCGAATCGATTTGGCATTGTCGGGTGTGCACGCGCGCGAGCGTGTATTATATTTCCCCGACGCTAATCTCGTCGTCGCGGAGCAAGTATAGATTCCAAATATGAGAATTCTTTACGTATCTCTCCGTAATTGATCATACTGGATATATTTCAGCTAGTAATCGGATACATTTACATACGCGTAATGGTCACATCATTCCCGGGCGTTCTGTGAGACACACGATATTCCAATCATTCGGATATCAGCGACCAGTCGTTTTGTTCACTCAATTATCGTCAGTGTCACGCTTCGGATGGCGGCGACAAATTCACTAAAATAACCGGCTGTCACACTGTCTTCGCGTACTTTCATCTCGCGCGCTCGTCCGCCGCGCCCAAAGTCCAGGCTGCTCTCTTTTCGGTCAGCTCGTGTTTCATTACTCCTCATTAGTCTTCCCGTGGTGCTTCGTTCTCTTTCGTGTTGCACGCGGTCGCCCGGAAAAGCACGCCTTGGCTTTGCCACGGCAAAACATCGGCCGGCGAGCACTTTAGCGGCACTTTAGCGGTGCGACTGAAGGCCTGGCCTTTCACACTTCCGAAATCAGTCGGTAGACCAAGCGTCGGCAAATAAACGCCTGTGAGTGGCGGCGACAAATTATGTTTGTCCAGCATTTAACGTTTTGCCAACACACCCCCGTGAACGCGAGCGCGGGAGCACGCGCACCTGCGCGCGACGAGTCGACCGGTACGTTCGATTTTGTCGACGACTGACATTGTGTAACGAGCCTTTGTCCGCTAAATGCATAGGATGATTGTCGCTTGACAGTTCATTATTTCGATATTGTGCACTTTTTTTCTTCGCTTGTTATAGTAACACTCGGCACGTTTAGACAGCGCCGTCCAAAGCGTAAACTGCGCTAATCGAGGTTGTGCAAATACACGCGATAATGTCGTTTCTTTTTTTTGCGATTATTCACGTAATTCTTCAAAATATACATTCGTATATTCGTATGCATTACTGAATTTTACTTTCGTTAGTCATCAACCTACTATCATTGCGCATTACATTGAATGTTCAAGTGAGCCTCCCGAATGATGCTCTGATGACTGATTGGTGCTCCGATATCACAGAGAGCGTATCGTGATGATAAAGAATAAATTAATTGAAATAATTTCTGACGCAAATGTGTAGCTACAGATTCGGGAGTAAAAGGGAACGGAAAGGAACGCGTGTAACAAGTCACCCTTAGGAAAAATGCGTGTTCCCATCGCAAACTGTTGCTGCCGCGCTTTTGCTTGTACAAATGCAAATGTCACGTTCAGACCGCCGGCTCATCTCAAACAGTATAACTGCGAGGACACTCCATTATGTTGGCAGTATTTTGCAAAGAGAGGACGTACCGCGGCTTTTATTGCTTCAAGGAAAGCACTTGAAAAGGGTCCGTGAATAATCATTTCAATGCTTTTAACCGTGCTCGCGTGCATTCTGATATGCAAACTGTTATCTGCAGGAATCTTGCCGCGCTGCATCATGCCCGAACGAGAGTGTCTTCCTATTCACATCGCGCCATTATTATCGACTTGGAAAGCGCGCTCGATTCCAATATCGCGCGTGACACTAAAATTTTAGGAAGAGCGGACGTTCGACGGAACGTTAACGGCTCGATCGTCGCGCGATTCGTAACGTTTCGAAACGCCGCCCGACTATCCTAGCGTGGTGCGGAATTGCAAGTTCGAGAACGCATTTTCATAGGTGGCCGTACACTTGTGCGCGCGAGAAGAATACAATGCACACAGCAGCAGTAGCACCAGCAGCAGATATATAACGCGAAGGGAAAATATATGCGCGGGTCGGATAGAGAAACGTTGCTTGGATTCGTGGTGGCGACGTGCGGTGGAGTCGAGTGTGCCGAAGGTATTGTCGTATAAACAGGCCGCGCGTAAAAACCGCTTGTACTCGTTGAACAGACCCAACATTTCCCTCCGTCTCTTTTACTTGCCTCCGTCTCTCTCTCTTTCTCTGTCTCTATCTCTATCTCTCCCCTGCCTCTTTCTCGTCTCTATCGTTCACTTAGCCTTTCTTCTCAGTTATATAGAGATCCGCGGTCTTTATAGACAGCTGCACTCACCTCGAGGCAGGGCAGGGGTTAAGTAAACACTCTTTACAATCTCACCCCCACGACGTGTACTTCAGACCCGTCCCTTTTTCTATACCGCCGCCGCGTCTCTGCTTGCATCCCTCTCGTTCTCGACGGAATCCTTTCTCTGTCTCTGTCTCTCTCTGTCTCTCTCTCTCTCTTGCTTTCGCGGTCGTTACGGGACGTTGAAAGTTGACGCGGCCCTCTCATTACCCACCATATTGGCTTCCGTTGTCAACGCTTTCTTGCGCCGCGTCGCCCTTCGTTCTCTCCGTGCTTTCCGTCGCGGCTACACCAACTTCAAGCTCGCGTACGCTCGATAAATTGAAGAACTCGCTTGTTCTTCGCCGACACGGCAGCGTCGAAGTGCTTCTCAATGAGTTTGCACCCTCGCTCCGAGTTCGCGCTATCGACGGGATTGATCGCTCGTCTCCTCGCCTCGAGATGCGTGCACGTGAATCCGCTTGGTGCCTCGTTGGCAGCCTCCGTGCAGCTCGCGCCCGTCAGACGCACGTTTCGTTCAGACGCGAGCATCAAAATCGCACGCTAGCTTAGAGAAAATTTCGAGAATCACGCTCGTTTATTGAGTATATGGTACAATTACAAATATGATATTTCCCGAAGCATTAGTCTAAAATCAACCTGCAGCGACTCGTGAGATAACAGATGCATTCAAGATATCAAGTGAAACCGTTGCGTCGCGTCCGGAGATGCCTGATTACGTAAACTGACTCGATTTTATCCGAAAAATCTGAAATTATTTAAATGACTGGTTATTACCGGCGTTTCTCACTGGCGTTTTTAAAATAAATCCGCGTTCTCGGTGACGTTTATCGGTCACGCATATTCACGCCGATAATCTTACGGCGAACGCGGCTGGTAAATCTGAAACGCACGCGCGAGATGCTTGCATCACGCGACAGGTGCCGTGGCACATGTAGAAAAGTACTGCATATGCTAACGAGAAGAATAACGGAAAGAAAAGAAACGGATTGCCAGATGCGTATGTAATCAGCGAAGCACGCGTATAAGCGAAATATGGCAGAAATGCGACGGCAAGCAACGCGTTGAGCAACAGGGTCTCATGTTATAATATTTTATGCTTGGCAATGCCTGATGCACGCAATCTCGCCTTTTCTATACGGAGCGCTTTATTTCTCAGATCCAGCGATGGATTTAATTCCTGCTTTCCTTTTCATCGTCTCGATGGCATCTCGGTAGCGCGTACTCGTACGCGTTACGCTTTCCCTCGCTGAGCGCGATTGTCAAAGATTAAGCAGCAACGCGAGATGATAAGATGGAGAGCGATTGGCAGTGTCCGCGCTGCCTTTTTGCAGGCACGCGAATTTTTAAGCGGTCTCTACGGAACAGAAGGAACTCTCATGAGAAAGGGGAGAATTCCTTCGTCCATTGCGAGTGGCTCGTAAAGTTTTAACACGCGAGGACCATGCGAAAGTACGGGTGAAATAATATGACTGCGTTTCTCAAAAGTGGCTTTTCCGTCGCTTTTCGGTCGTCCCGCCGGTGAATTCGTTCGATTTTAACGAAGAACGAGGAAACTCCGAATCGTAAAACTTCTTTGGCGTAAGAGGCCAAGAGGAACTGTTATCGCGCGGCCGATACCGAAGCATTTCATGTCGCTTTAAAGCGGTCGTAAATCTCGGTATAACTCGGGTATAAATCGATCGGCTGAATCGATACGATGCAAAAGGAACTAATAATAAGAAAGCACGTGTGCGCGCTAACCGGTTGACGTGTAAGTTTTATTCTGATTTCGCGTTTGGGTCTCGCGTTTCTGTTTCGTTGATGCAAACAGCGGCAAAACTCGTAAAGAAGTTCGCAAAAATGTAAATACCGATCGCGACTGGATATCTTGGTAGAAAATGCGGTCACACGATAAAACGAGCCTAATTCGGTCGGAGCACGAGTTAAAAATGGACACTGTGGAACGAATGTCGGAATGCAAATCGAGCGGGTGAGGCTGGCTCACGGAGATTGACAAAGCGACGCAATCACGATCCTCGGCGCGTAATTAGTTAGCAACGCGCAGTGAGGCTTGATCGCTTTCGATTTTTCTCGCGCGCGCCGCTCGTTAATTACTAACCACGATCGATACACCATCGCGGGCGCGAGCAGCGAGATCACGGCAACGCGATACAACTAATTTCGCCACTGAGTATCGCGCGAGCGCGGCTTATTTCCGTGGTCGTAATAAAAGGGCTCGTGATAAATTTAAAGGACCGTAATAATCGTCCTAATCTCGCGTTTTAGACGTAAAGCGGGCTCGCGCGCGCGCGAATTGCGCGTTTGTCATTTATTTATTAATTCGCTAGTAATTGCGCGTTATGGATAACTATACGTATAAAAAGGAAAAATGTCACGTTTGTTGCTGTAATAGACTCTGCTCCTTTGTGAATATATAATATATGCAGCTTCATTGCGTGCATGTACTTACTTTACAGAAATTATATAATTATACTTTACAGAAATTATATAATTTAGAAAAGCGATTGTAGTACTTCGTAATGACAAGTTCAGTTTTATTAAAGAATGTAATGCAGAATAAAGTTAAATCAAATATTTTAGTATGTATATATATTCAAAAAGGTTTACTCCTGTAGCGATTGCATCGTTATGGTCGTTAATAATTTTCAATATGTATATATTATAATTAACAATTGACATTCTTGAATCGGCTCCGAATTGCGAAAACTTCTCTACATTTAGAATGCCATTTTACATTTATCGCGCGGATGCGATTTTCTATCGTTTTATATCGTTCGTATACTTTTTTATCACCACTGGACTTTTAAGCAGTCACGCTCCGATCCGCATTTTGTAAAATAAATTGCGTTGGTAATCACTTGAGCAATATGCTCAAGAGAGTTTTAAAGCGTAAGAGTTTAGGGAAGAAAAGAGATTAGACAGAGAGACAGCGAGAACAGACGAAAAGAGTACAGGGTCTTCAATAAACAATCGTTGTTAAGTTAAATTTGCTGTGTAATTATTTCAAGCCTCTTTCGTTTTTAACGAAAGGCTTTTATATATTAAGTTAAGTAGAAAGTTCTTCGAAAGAATTTAATCAAAATAATTGCCGTCACTATCTTTAACCTTCTGCCATTTCTGGTAGAAATTGAATATTACCGCGATAATAAAACGTCGATTCCTTGATCGCAAAGAAGCCATGTTCGATCCGAAGAACTTTCTACTTGACTTAATATTTATATAATAATGCCAAACTGCCAATAATTTCAATTATTCTCCCAGTCTCCTGAGAAGAGAGAAATATAGTTGCTCTTGTGTTCAATTTCTATACGATCTGCGAAAACGCGCTTTTAACTTTAATCCAGCCCATCCTTCAATTTCATTCACTCGCCGTTACTATACTTTTTCATCGCAGATTGGGCTTCACTCAGTCGCGAGAATATGGGCGATTGGGGAACGGCGATAAAGTTTCACGGCGTCAATTTCACGCTACCGTATGAACTTTATTTTTAGGTAGTGAACCGGCAGATCGTTGAAATAGTTTACTACCAATATTTTCTATTGACATGCGCGAGCACGAACGCTCAGGAGCGCGACTTTTTATCTAGGATTCAGTCGAAATTTTCGTGCACAGTTGCAAGCGCGAACACGTAGTACTTTATATTTGTAATTTTTTTCACGATGAAAGTTTTACTCGTTCCGACAGAAATCAGAACTGCCTTGGACTCGTTCCAAGCTAGTCTTTTAAATATACTTCTTTATATCCGTAAATTCATAATTATTCATTAATGCACATAAAGTTTTACTGGATGACTATCTTTGCAATCTCTTAATTTATAGCGCCAATAAATTTTTTCTAACTAAATTCTCAACTAAAATTCATTAGAGGTACGAACGTGCACGCTCCTTCTCTTTCTCCCGTGTCACTTTCGCCGTCACGAAACAAATGCGTTTTTAATGAGCGGCGAATGTTAACGGGTTTTCAATGTGCATTCAACGCGCGCGTAATCGAACAATGTTCAGCAATCTCGTCATTCAATTAAATTTCCATCTATCGTATTATTAATCTGCCAACTCACACACCTGCCCGTGCCGAGCTCCACGATCGAGCACGACGTCTTGTTCAAACAAGCCAATCAAATATCTTGCCGAGCTATCCCGCGGGACTCCACGACTCTTCGCTTCGATAAAACGTCATAAATCACACTGACGTGCACAAGATCGAGAGTATTTATTAATTTAACCGAGACGGCTCCGAAATCCATTATAGGTGGTTACGAGGCAGAATACGATTAGCCACAATACCCGTCCTTCATCGAGCCGCGATGTCGGCCGTCATGAACTACCATCCGCGTGGAAGGTTGGACCGGAGTTCTTGGACCGGAGTTCTCCCCGTCGTCGAAGATGCGGTCGAGTCATGGACCCCCGCGTGTGCTCGATATATGCATCACCGACTGTGCTTGATGCACGATTAATAATCACGATTAATAATCATTCGTGTTCCGTTTCACCCATTGCGATACAATCGCGCCGTTCGATCGCTTTCGCTCGTTCGAAACAAGGGTTACAAAGGTTACAAAAGATCTTTGCACAAGAATCGCGTGCTTTTATATTTTTGTGATTGCTTAGAGAGACAGACTGCTGTGCTCACTCGAAGAACTCCAAGAGGAGCGCAGAGCAAACACAATTAACGTCCGTCCAAAATTAATAAAGATCCAGCCATCGAAGGGGTTAATCAGCCGCGATGCGAGAGTCCAACCGAGTGCTGAATGAGGTGCGCGCTGGGGTAGGAAGCGGAGCGGAGGGTGGGAATGAGCGGGAGGGTACGACAAAGGGGTAATGGAAAGGGAATACATTTTTTACCGTTCCCGCGCGCCAGCAGCGATGCGGATTAACGGCGAAAGTGGATAAACCGGGCGTCAAGGGCCGGGGTACCAGCGCGCCGGGGGTACGCACTGCCAATAAAACGCGGGGGTGGACGCCAGGAGGGCCGAGGGTGTCAGTATATCACGTGGCTCTGCCTGGTCGTGTCCAACGATACAGTCCAATATATTATCCAGATAGCCATGCTAATTCAGCTATAGTCCCCACCGGTTTGCGCCTGACCGAGCTGCCTCCGTGTCGCACGGTTGCTGCGTGCGCGCGCGTGTGTGTGTCGTTTCACACGCGCGCGCGCGCACACACACACGTAGGACGCGCCACGCATAGATACGTTTCGTCATCCCGACGGATCCAACGGGTCTCTCCGCATAGTCGTCCTGCGTGGCAGGGATTTCAGGGGGCATTGCATCCTCGTTACACGGTATTATACGATCGTGCGCGACAGGGGAAGATTACGTTGCGTCGCGTCGGGCCGCGCCGAGCCGAGCTGCGTTTGACCGGAACGAAGATCCGCGCGCGCATCCTAGAGTGGTCCGTTAATAGGTTTATTCTTGAACGATTAGCAACGGCGCGCTTGCGGCTCTGATACCGGGGAATGCAGCGCGCTGATAACGTAATTAGTGAGCCGCGTGGCGTAGTCGAGAATATAAGCGGAGCGGATTCGCCTAGGATTGATCATAAAGGAGAGATTCAGGTATTAGGTCTATGCAAAAGTTTTATTCTTTCTTTCCAGCGCTCTGGTATTTTTATTTAAACTTTAAATACATTCTCGCTTTTTTACGTGTTTGAAAAGCGGACATCGAGGTTTGTAAAACATCGTATGTCATGATTTAACGATATAACTTCGAAAAACAATAGTGAACGCGATGAGCGATGAAAAGCTATGTATGTTTTTCGTATTCAGCAAACCATTTTGGACTTGGACTGGAAAGCTTTTTTGCACGCGGCGTATTCATCCAATTTGGCGTCTTCGGTTTACCAGTTATGCAATGCTTTTTTGGATAGTTCGAGGTTCGGAAAAAGCTTTTTTGCACAAAGAAATTCGAAATTAACCCGAAAGATGACAAAAATTCGTAAAAAATGAAGACAAATATTTTGATGATTGCATTGTATTGCATATATAATGCACCTACAAAGCGAAAATGTGCAATAACAGACTAAAACTTTTGCATATACCTACGAGAACGCGATTCGAGGAACGGCAATTGAGAGTGCTGTCTGATTCACGAATTCTAGCGCTTTTTCTAATGTTGTGTAAATGTTCCTCGATTTTTGTACTCGCTAATATCTGATAATTCGCAATTCTCGCATGATTCTCGAGTGAGTTTAATCCCCGAATCGCAAATTGATGTGACGATCAATGACGCCCGCATCAGCGCATGAATTACCGCTGCACTTACGCTGGAACTGCAATGTTAGACGCATCGGAAAACTGTCGTTCGTTCACTTTGAAGGTCCTAATTGAAGGTGCTCGCACGTAACAGAGTCCGGAATACAATTTTACCGATTTTGGTATGTTACTCGCTAGAAATGAAGAGAGAAGAGGAGAAAGAGAGAGAGAAAGAGGATAGGATGGACGTTATCCAATTCCGTTGCTCCAATGTTCGTATCGGCGCGTTCGTATCGAGGGAACTCTTCTAGAAAATAATATTACGCTACGTTTCGTAACCACGAGAAATGTTTCGCAAATCGGCTCTACTTACGGAACCGTAGAGCGTCTAACGCGCGTACTTTTACGTTATTAACCCGTCAAATTCGCCCGCTTTTCATCCGTGAAACGTCGCTTATTTAACTTGTAACACTTAGAAAAAAAGCAAAGCAGCAATTTATTATATTACGGAGATTTTTCATAAAAACGTGAGTCTTTTGAATATGGAACGCTTATACCGTACGTTAAAGATTTAATTACGTGACACGACTTTGCGTCAAATGTCCGCAGAGGAAAGAAATACCGCGCGCGTGCTTTCGCGCGATTATGTTAACATCAACTTTGATTAAGCTGTTGGTTCGGCATTAGTAGGATCTGATAGATTCATGAACGACTTTTTCCCCCCTATCTCCCGTCGGCTTCCTTTTCTCTCTCATAACGTTTCCTCAACCTCCGGCTTAAAGGAATTAGCGCTCGTAAAGCGACGAAACATCCTCATGTTACACCTGTCGTCGTGCAGTAAACTGGTTCCGACGGAGATACAGGCGCGTTTGCAACGGTCTCAATTAGCCCGGCTTCGCAGTTCGTTAGACCCTTTAAAACCGGTTTGGAGCGCTAAATGTTTTCAGTGACGGGAGCGCAAATGCGTGCACGCGCGCGCGCGCGCACATACAAGCGCACACGCGCCCGAAGATGCATGGAGAATGGATGAAAAGCGTGTCAGAACGAAGGAAGTGAACCAAGGTCGTTTCCAAGTGAACGAAATTGCGTAACATGAGACATCGAGGAGCAGTAACTAGTTTAACCCGTGAAATTTAGCACGGTTTATTCCGGCGGCGTGAAAACTTATATTCTCTTACCCCTATTAAGATCGCACCTCGTCGTACAACCTGCAATAGTGACGCATGAGGGATGCACGATACATCGTATCCCCAAGGTAACGATGTGACGTCACTTGCATGTTTAATTCTCTGCTTTTTGTATGTCGTGCTTGAAGTAACACATTGAGAACTCTGTTTGATGGACAGAAAGATATCTCTTCGATGTAACTTTTATGTAAATTTTTACATTTTATTCACCCATTTATTTCACAATGTATTGTAAACGTAAAGGGCGAAAAGAAATTTGGCTTCATGAAAACGATGACTAGCCGCCGCGCTATTCTACGGACGTAAATAATAGAAAATTTCTGCACGAGAGAATCGGAGAATTGACACACGAAATGGCCCATTAAACGGGGTGGAAATAACGTCTGCGGAAAGTTCGTCCGTTGGTTCGCGGTCGAAGTAATTAAACTGAAAACGTGTCAAACGGACATTTGCAGCGTCAGTATTAACGAACGCGTTCCTCGCCGCGAGCAATAAAACTTCATAAACTATTTCATAAACACAGATAGGCGGACGGTGCGCGGGATTATCGATATAATTCATTTTTCTCGCTTATTTCCTCGGGGACCTTCCACCCCTTGCTCAGATATCGAGGCTTTTCCGAATGATAGTCATGCTTTTTTTCGCTCTTCTACGCGCGCCTCCTTTCTACTCCCGAGTTTATTTTTACAGACAACATTTAATGTTAATGCTAATAAAAACAATTTATGAGAATTCTTGATAGTTTCACGTTTAGTGAATTATGGTGGTCCTGAAATAGTTTTTGCGATAGGTTTAGTCTTCGCGATTGATAATTACGCGACTACGTATGCGAAGGATAATTGTTCGACGCTGATAAAAGGATCGCGGCGCATAATTCACCGAACACCCGAAACACCAAAAATTCCACGCGTAAACGCTCCTTCGGCCCTGCCGCTCGTTTCCTTCCACCCTCACCATTCAAGTCGACTATATTGCGTTCCCCCAGCACGCAGAATTCTTAATTAAGCACGCTACGATTTGCGAGGGCCTTTGATTTCAACGATCGGCCCTTCCTCGGCAATAAAGCCGCGACTTAGCTCGAAGTTGAGAGAACGCGGGGAACTCCGTCTCTCTTTTTCTCTCTCTCTTTCTCTCTGTCTCTCCTTTCGTTCTAACGCGCGAGCATTTTCGCGCAAAAGTTAAATCCGCGCGCGCCGCGTGCTCGAGGGCTACCTCGAGCGTACATTATTTCATTAACCGTGCTTTCCTCATCGACCTGCGCCGTTCTCTACCTCCGACCTCATCGTTACCACTACCTTTACAGCCGGCGCGGCCGCCTTGTTCCAGCACAGAGAGAACGTGCCATGGACATGGTCGACGTCGGCGGGGTAATAGCGTCGCAAGAATGAGACCAAGGAGCGAGGGTGAACGGAGAGGATCGAGCAGGGCGAACGCCTCGCGCGCGCGCTCGCTGCCCCATTCTAACCGGCTTTCATATTAATTAATTTGCTCGAGAGTTTTAACGACTTATTGCACTTCAATTAACTCATTTTAAATTGCATAATCCCCACGCTTGGGGGAGGAAGGAGGCGGAGGAGACTAGAAATCGGTACCGCGATAAACTGCGGCGTACAATCTCGTTCCTTGCACCCTCCTGCAACAGAGAGCGAAGTCGGTTAATGCGTGAACACGCGTACGAAGCGTACATTACGGGATAATGTATAATTTCGCGCATAGCCTACCAGTCTCGACTAAAAACAATATTATTAATACTTGGTTTCACCAACATTAGTTAATTCCAACAACCGCGCGTAACCCATTCTTTATAAGAATTCCATGGGTCAGAAGAATGTGAAATTGCGATCTAAAATTATTCAGCGTTCGTGAAAAGAGTTGTTTAAATGAATAAAATTATGATGAATCCTGCGATTGATTATTACAGAAAGGAAATAAAAATTCCAGGCCTTCTGTAAAAGGGAATGCCGCGATAAATTGAAAAGGACACGTGTAAAAATTAATTTAATTCGTGATTTTAATGAGCAAAATGAGCGCCGCTGCGAATTACAAACGAAACTCGAGAATTTTTCCCGGGTACGTCGCAATTTCACGAGTCATCTCTCAAAAACTTTCCCTCGTAATCACAACTGCTGCTCTCAATTATTAAGCCACGAATACATTCCGAGCAAAGTGGCTGCGCCAGCCTCTTTGGTCATTACTTCCGCGAGCGCAGTGCGCCAATGCAAATCAATAAGTTCGAGTTACGCGGAGAACAGAAGGGCATTCAGGAGATCATGTGCGCACAATCCCCGGAAACGTTTCAAAAAGTTCACCATCGAGACGGGCTCGCGCATAGAAAGTCAGAGCGCCCCGCGGTCGCGGGGGTGGCAGACCGCGACCGATCTGAAAGCAATGGAAGCCGAAGTTTGCGAAGGGACACGGGGGATCGCCTGGAACTCGTTCGCGCGAACGACGGCCGATCCGGCCCGTAATTACAATTCGAACAAAGTTATGCCCGGTCGGAATCGGGAACGGCGGCGGGGATGTGTCAAGTATTTAATCAGCGCCGGGGTCGCGAGTCTCCGCGTGAGACAATGGACGCCGGCCAACTCTCCCCTGCAGGCCTCGTCCTCGCGCCGTCATCCCTTGCCCTACCGGCCGCTCGCGATTTCCCAGTACGACTGCAATTACGTCGACCTCGTTTCAGGACAGCTTTACCTCCCTCCATCCCTCGCGCATTGTACCGTGTTCCGTCCATATCTTCCTCCTCCACCGAGGTCCACCCTCTCTTCGGTGCTCTTCGTGCCTGCTCCTCGCTTTTCTTCCCTTCGCGTAGATCCTTGTCTGCCACATGCTGAACGATCGAGCCTTTGCTTCTTTCTTTTCACGTATTTATATTCGATTATCTTGGTTCCCGCGTCTTGGCGCGCCGGAGGAAAATGTGTAAACTGAAAATTCCTGCACGCTTCGCGCACGGATTAGGTACCAACCACCGCGTGCTCGTTATCTGGGAAATTACGGCGATACACACGAGCACGTCACGTCGGTCTAGACAGCATTTTTACGACGGAATTCCGAAAATAAAAGTAACCCAGTGGTATTTCGTTTGTAATCTTCGGTATCTGATCGCGCGGCCCGGCATGTTACCCGCGCACGCCGGTACATCCACCCCTTGGCATTCGCCATCTCGATAATACGTCAGTGACGTCTGTTCCTCGAATCACGCGCGATCCGTACAAATTCCCGAGGTACACGCGAGCTGCACGTCAGGATTTCGCAAAGAAATCTGCAACCGGCAACTCGTTTTTACGGGATGAACGTTAATTCTGTCAAGTCAACGACCGCATCTACCCTATATTTTTACTTTGTTTGGAGTAACGTCGGTCCGCGAAAAAGATTATTAAAATTGATTAATAATTGTTGGTCTTTGAAAGTTTAATAATTTTCGAGCCCATCGAACTCGTTTACCTCAATTGTCGGTAAAAAGCATCACGTATTTTATAAAGCTGCGATACTCGATGCATACTCGAGCACGCATTTTACGCAAATTCGTTGGAAACGAGCACATTAATAATATCAGCAAACGTATTAATGCGCGTGTTTGTACGCGTAAAGCATTTTGCAACTAAACGTATTCCTAATGAGAACGCCGTGCATGGAATATAAAGTAAAACGCCACATCGGTTTTTCCCTCGCGTATTGCCCGGTGCGCAGTTATATATGGACGTGGACGTACGCACGCGAAATTAAGGTTTAGAGTCGGTACAAATCGGTATCGAAGTTATGGACGCGCCGAGCCGGTAAATCTAAATCCCTCGCGATTGTCTGTCAATTATTTATGATTGGCGGCAATTTGTCCAATCGAGAATAAACCCTTTCGTACTGGATGGGGGTTTACCGGCTGCCGGCTTCCACGTTTCGGACTGTATTACCCGTTTCTCTCCGTTGTTTTTTTTGTTTCATTTGCGGCACGCGCAGACACGTGTTTATCAAAAATCCAAAGAAAAATAATCAAACTCGCATTTCTCAGATTATCCGCATTGCAACGGGCGGGAATGCTATCGCAAACAAAACTGCGAGCGTTCGCAGGAAACAGCGGCTTCGATAACAAATGTTACGATATATTGCAAATTCAATCGAGGTCACGGAATTTCCATTTAAATTGCATTTTTGCACGGGATATAAATGTGCACTGCAAACCCAATTAATTAATTCCGACAATCAGTCTGATTCCCTTCACCGAGAAACAGATATCAGGTACGGCAACACAATTTCGATAAGCGTAACAATATTGCGAAGGATTGCGAGCTAACAATGCCGCCGAAGCGACACCCCACGCGTACGGATCCGGGGAATTTCAAGCAAAAATCTAGCAGAACGCTAAAAAGGAATGCAGACTTTCCAGCTTCGGGTTCCAGCGACCGATAAGCGACCACATAAAAATCTGCTCGCGTGCGACACTTGCAGTAGTTTATATTCGAATCTGCCTTGCAATATAACGCAGCAAGTCCGATACTAGCTTGCCCATTTATTTTTCAGCGAGATTGTAATTAATCGGATAGCCGAGCTAGTTAACAAACATTTCCAATCTCTCGCCACACATACACACACACATCGATGAATGAAATCATAGAGTTTATGCATCGCGACTGATTGAAATAACGCGGGCCAATCTCGTATATCGGGTCTTGAATGAAAGCGTCGCGACTCGGCATTAATTAAGCGAAACGAGGAAATTAATGACGACTAACTTTCGACGCGTTGAATTACGCCGCGCCCCCGGCTTCGCCCGCGACATGTAATTATCGTGATCGATCGATCCCTTTTTTTTTGTATTCATCAAAATATATTTGCGTGATATTTGCCTAACAAGCCGCGCGTTCCGTGACAGACAGTTTTACAGAGCACAATAGACGGCTGGACGAGTTTTTATTCCTGCGTAACGCTCATTTACGTGCGCCCATCTTTTTCTGGCTACTTACTTAACTAAGTTTACGCGAAAGAAGGAAAAAATTAAGGTCGCCTGCGATGGTGAATTTTCTACGTACGTGCAAGCGCGTGAACACACACACACACACATACACACACACGCGTCTATACGTCTATATGGCTCGGAGAAAAAGTTTGCGCGCCGCAAGTAAATTAATTGTCCGTGCCGCAAAAGAGCCAATTAATTTCGTCGCGAGTTATTTCTGTCTGCTCATTCATTCATCTCCCGTAAAGGTTCACGTTAAATTAATCAGCTAACAACTTACTTAGCGCACGGGATGTCCCTTGAAAAAAATCGTCGATTCCATACGTGCTTGAAAGCGGGACGTCACGTTTTTCGTGAAATATTTACGCGCTATTAACGAGCCGCGTAAGTCGTGGCGGAGTTCTGTAAGAGCCGCGTACGAACTTGGGCAATTAATAACTTTATCGGCGCATGCATAAACCAACCGAGTTCGGTCGGGGGTTGAATAGTCAACATTTGAATTCATGATTCCGCCAAGCTAAATGCGCATATATCGGCGAACGCGCTCGTCGAAATTGTAACCGCGGAATTATACCGTCGCGCATATTAATTGGATGACGGTCGCAAGCTGCTCGCCGTCTTGCCAGGCCATAACTTTTCTCCTGTCGACTATCCCGGTCGCGCCGTTTCTCCTTCGTCTGCTGCGCTTCTGCTTTGTCAACTCTGTCTCCAAATCTTTTTCCCGCTTACAGACCACCCACGACTTCAGCCGGTTCTTCCACTCACGTCAGCTTAATGTCACTCATGCTCGTACGGCAGGTCCTTTTTGTCACACTCCGTTGTTCCTGCTTTCCTCCGTCCCACCTCATTTTCCCACCGCTCTCGCCTCCTTATCCCATACTATTTTAAGGTACGTCTTGGAGCTAATGGTACCTCGCGAGCGCTAAATACTCGCCATACGCTTCATCGTAATCATTATCATCGAGGTCACAAACGCGACTGATTGTTCGTTCGAATCAGGTGATACTAATGCATTGCTGCTTTTTGCTGAAATTATCAAGCTCGTTAAACTCGTAAATCGGAAATAGCTATTCTTTATTTGATTGTCACTCAAGTGACAAGTATATGTAAGTAGAGGATACGCGTTGAGAGAGAAAGAGATGCAGATTATAGAGGGGGATAGATTATATTTATATTTTGATCTCTCCATACAGTGCTTCTTTGACAAAAACTGTTTCAACGAATTGTTTTATAAACGACTGTGTACGTTAAAATAGATATCGAAAAAAATTCCGTTCTCGCTTTCTTGGTAAAAGTACGTGATTCATACAGCGGAGAGCTATTTATGGTTCGATATCAAGAATAGATTGTCTGACACAATGCCAGCAACACTTGTTGCTCATTCGAAGATGATCATAAACAATGAACGCGGCCGCGCTGCCTCGCCGCAGCGCTTCTCGTTCCTCCGAATCAAACGTTAAACGGTATTTTTTAGCAACAACTTGCTAAAACGCCGCGTGACGCGCATTCCTTACGTAACATAGTGATACTCAAGCTGAGGACTCACCGGTCTCACGTTGGCGCGACAATTCCCACCTCGGAAGCTTAAACGAAGTCCGTCTCCCTCCGTTTTTCCGTCCGTATTCTTCGGCCTCTATAACTCTCTCGTCATGTCACGTTCCAACTGCCTTCCCGTCGTCCCCGGAGTCTACTTTACACAGATTGCACTGCACGTCACAGTCGTTCTCTCTTTCTGTCTTCCCCTTCCGTCGTACGAACTCTTTAACAGTCGGCAAATATATCAAAGAGCACGCGCGCGGCGGAGCGTGAGCGGAGTCGACGAGACATTAACGTTCTCCTTGCCACATCGCGCAATCAGTGTCTGCAAATTTGTGATCGAGGGGGACAGAATCGGCCGGCAGGCAGAATCTGCGAATAGCGGATCGGCAAGACTACGGTATTTTCGCGGCGAATTTTCTGCACCGAATCGCTGTCACGTGCTATTTGTCACGTGCTACCAAACGTGTCCAGAAAGAAGAAGAAAACTATCCGTCATACGACTTCCGATATGCGCGAACGTGCTTCTCGATCGTCGGTTTCTCGAGTTCAACGTGCAAACGTAGCAAAAGCTCGGAGCAACGCCGAGGCAGACGCGGAATGTCTCAGGAAGAATCGTTCGTCCGGAAGATTACCCTCGCGGCACTCTCGGCGAGTGCGGCTACGACAGTTCGGGATTCTCGCGAGCGATTTACGAATTCAAGCACCCCGAGACGGGGATTCCTCGAGCGTTCCTCGAGAGGCGGTCCAGAGAACGCGGGCTTCTGTATTGTCCGCGCTGTCGTCCGGTCACGTGGCGGCAGACGCCACGTTCATTGATCGGGCGGGCGACCTTGGTGGTGTGCCGCGATGCGAACCCTCAGCGGCGAGGTCAGTGCGTGCGCGGGGCCAGCGCTACGCGCTGATCTGGACGGCGAGCTGTGCTGGGGGATGTTCCGCCCGCGTCACGCCGTGGCGTTCACGCCGGAGAGTCGACGCAGGACTCTTGGAGGACAAGGAGAGCTTAGCCTACGGAGAAGACGAAGAGAAGTGATTCGTCCCGCGGGCGTATCGGCGGGTTCCTCGCATTCGGCGTCGGGCCCGGCGGCAGGGCGGCGCGGGTCGAGGTCGTGACCACCGCGTCTCCGATGCCAAGCACACCCTCGTGTTTATATGCTGGGACGAGAGCGTTCTCCAGGGTTCGCACGAGGAGGAATACGTCCGTTCGCGAACTGTTCGCCAAACGTACTGAGGAACCCGGCGGCTGGTCTGACGGTGACGTTGTGCCTCCACGGGTTCGATTCCCGGATGGGCATGCGCCACGTTCTGCGCTTTCGGGGGGAGGTTGCCGCCGCTGTTGCTGGTGCCGCTGCTACTGCTGCCTCCGCTGCTCGCGGAGGTGCATCCACCACCGAGAGGTGGTTGCCACCACCGGTGGGGTTGCTGGGGGACGCCTGTCTTCCTTCCGTGTGCTGTGTGTGTGCTGTGTGTGCCTGTATGTGTGCTACCCCTCGTGTTCTCCTTCGCTTCCGCATCGTTCCTGCACTCTCTATCCTGCCTATCTCGCGCCGTTTTTGCCGTGCCGATTGAGTCTCGCTTTCCGTCGACGTATCTTCGTCGATTTGATTATTCGCCTGCCCGCATTATTAAGCGCTTACGTGTACACGCGTCGGCTTTGAGATTTCAAAATACGTTTTTTTAGACCAGCGTATGTGCTGTGTAATGGCAAATTCTTTTTTGTCACCTTGATCATGTGAGATTAGTGTTGATCAAAGTGTTACGTAGTTGGAAAAGGTGCCCACTATGCTTAGTTTGAGTTCTTTTATGTTTTTTGCACTAATTTTATAATAAAATTTTTATACTTGTATTAATAATTTGTTTGCACTCGGATAGATTTTTCTAAACTTTTTTTATGTTTGTTCAATAATTTGTAAAATCAAACGTGTTCTTTTGTGAAACGTAATTGATATAATTAATGTAATAATGTGCTTGTGTGATAATAATGACAAGCGAAATGGCAGATATGCATCTATGCAACTTTAATTATATATCCTAGAGAATTTATGCAACTTGTCTTTTTGAAACAGATATTATCATAAATTTGACAGCCTATTTGGTTGTCGTCATGAAACGTTTATTTGTTACGAGGTAACAGTTCGTGAAGCGAAATGGAGGGTAATTACGACTGGCGCACTTGTTGCTCTTGCTGTTGTTGTCTTTCTACTACTATTGCTGGCAAATATGTCATACGTTTAAGTGTGTAATGCGCCTTCATTATTTCAAGAAATTCGATAATATTATAATTCTTTTCTTACTACGGATGAAGCAGGAGTCATAAATTTTAGTCTTTTTTTGGAAAAAGAAACTGGTTAAACGAAATTCGATATTAACAAGATTTTCACTCGTGTGCGATAAAGTCTCCAATAATTAAATCCTCCATAAACTTTTCGATACAGACACGCCGTCGTAACACGAGTAAACCGTTTCTCCGATATGTATCCGACAGCTCGCGGAAATGCATCGTGTTATTTGTTTATGTATCGTTTATGTCTAAATATATCGTCTCGGACGGAGAATACACACATGTAGAGTACAGAATTGTATCGCATTTCTGTGCTTGTTGGCTTCGCGTAATTAACGTTACACGTTCTGTAATACATATTTCATTATGCGGACGTTGTATCGCTGCGCCATAATTAGTAGGCTTAGAGGCAGATATTATTCACGAAACGCGAGAGAGAAAGAGGGACATAGAGATAGTTGTACGCGCGACTGAATAGGCTTTAAGGGTCAACGCATAATTGACGGCCTGCAGAGAAAATCATGCGTAAATTCTCTTTCCCCCTCGCAAAAAAAAAACATTGCGTCTATATTAAAATGCATTATTTTTCTATTCAATTCGCGCGCTATATCCTTTATTTTTATAAGAAAAATAGTACTTTCCCGAGCTTTTATCGCAAATTGCGCTATTTGATACATACACGTAGGTCAATAGACCATTACCAACGATTTTAGCACACGTACAAACGTTTCTCCATTTTTATGTCATTTTTAAAAATATTGTTACATATAATACTCACGTATTTCTACTAATATTAATACTTGCCATTGTTTTAATTCCAAGCCTGTTGCAGATTGAATAATTCTACTGTTCCATCGTGCTATTTTTCCGAGCATAATTAGACCGAGATCATTTCAATTGTTCTACTGATTTCAATTTACACAATTTAACGGCTTCTGCAAATACATGAATATGTATCGCGATATAATAAAACAGCATCGATGCATATTCTTGTCGCGTTTCGAATGTCGCGAAATTTGCGAACGGCCATTTCATCTCGACGACAGGGTCATGGGGGTAAACAACGCGAGTTCTTAGTTGGCTTACGACTTTCTAATGCTCTCTCTCTCTCTCTCTCTCTCTCTCTCGCTCGCTCGCTTGCCGAAATCTCAATTACCGAGCATAAGCTGAGAAGTAGCGTCAGCTTCCGCGACGGCGTTCGTGCGGCACTAACTTCCGCCGGAGGGTGGCTGGAGGTGCATACGTCGGCGTTTCCATTGGTCGATCGGGCATGAATTTAGACGATGCCCCGGATAACCCCGGAGATTGAGACAATATGCGTCGGCTGTGTCGCGCTGCGGTTACCGTCGCCGGAAGTATGCATACATACATGGCTGTGATGGGGGTGGCCCGGTTTCCGCGCGGCCAAGAGAACGAGAAACCCAGTTAACTCGGCGGGTTGATTACGCGCGGCAGGTGTCACGCGCTCAACTTTGCCAAGTTTCGTCTAACCGCGCGAAATATTTTACGGATTATTATGGGGGAATACGTGGGGGTGAGTTTCTGCCGCGCTGCATCGCCGAGCCGAGTACAATCGTTCGCCGATGCCGCGATTAGTTACGCTCGTGACTGGCGGTGCACTCTCTATCCCCGCGGGGGTTAAAGGGCTCTGCCGCAAGTGCACTTGCCGCGCACCGCGGAGTGCTGCCTTTTTTGCCGATTATATTAACGCGCCTCTCTTCATTGGATTTGCGCGGACGTGTAGGATAACGATGCAGCTCGACGAAGCGAGCGCGTACAATATTTATCAATGCCTATCGATACGCATACGCGAGTAATAGCCAACGATCAAGAACGAATCGTGTTCTGTTTTGTTTCGCCATTGCTCGTTGTTTAAATGTACGGTAAAAAATAATTAAACCGGGCGGATTAGTAGGTTCATTATCGAATACAGGAATAACTTGCCTGCTTGCGGTTTTCCGGGTTATCAGGTCAACTCATTATCTGCCGGGTCAAGGATCGAGCCGTAATAAAATGCCGCAGTTCCGCAAAATCGACCCTCCGGGGAATTAATCTATTCCGGCGCGCGATCATTCAATCTTCTCGGATTGCAGTTTTTTACATTCTCGGGCCTCTCTATACGACACAGTCCGCACGAATATGCTCGGGTAAAACGAATCTGGTGAGCTCGACATTTGATTTCATCGAATGACCTACGCCGCGGATGGCTTTTCATGAAATCTACGTTCCCACATAGCGATCAATTGATTCAAAAATAGGCTAGGTCGTCAATTCGTCGCGGCTTCCAAATCGAAGCGCGCAACGATCAGCGGTCGATTGTAATCGCGATGAATTGCCGGTGAGTTACGATGCTATACATACACCGTTACGTTGTAACGAGTGAAACTAATATCTCGAAACAGCTTTTTCGGAAATGGACATTCGATATAGTACAGTTCATTATTAAAAGAATTGACGAGAAGCATTTTCGGTTATCCCCTCAACACGGTTTGTAACACAAAAAAGATTTTTAAAGGATTATTGTGCGCGACTATCAGTAATACATCCCTTTGAAAGTGTTGAAATGTAATAAAACATAACATGACAGTACCCGTACAGGAATGTAATAATAATATCGATTAATAATCAATCAATAGCTTTATAATGTACAATCGATTATTATTGTCATGTAACAAAAACTTTCAAATTTTTCGAATAAAATTGCAGCTTAAAAGTAATCAAGTTTTTTTAAATATAATGTGAAGACTTTTATTCATTACGTTAATTAATTAGGCTTCTGCTACTTCTCGGGTTGTTGCGTGTTAGTTATTTTGGATTAATCCTTTTTTTTATTTGAAAAATCTATATTGAAAAAATATCCGAAATTATTATTACTTATTATACTTATTAGGTACGCACCACACAATTCGCTGCATTTCGAGCATTATATTACACAAAGCATTCCTAAAATTGTATAATTAAATTAGAATTTTATGAATATTTTTACAATGGTACAATAGAGTTTCATATGGAATATTTCTTTTTTTAAACTATAGTTGGAAGGTAATATTGGGAGTTGGATTTACATAACCACGTCCATTTGGAGGAACATGTATTCTTCTTCCGCACAGTGCCGAGGAAATGATATAAAAAAAATATGCGAAAATGTATATTATAATACAAAAAGGGGGAGGCGCGAGAAACGTTCTTAAATGAGTAAAGAAGCGAAGGAAGAAATTTCAAAAGAATTCCGTATTCCCATCTATCTTTATTCTCACGTCTTGGTATTAATTTCGCGATTATTAATTGCGAGAACATTATCAACTCGTGCCTCGACAGGTCGTCGAGGCAGGGGCGCGACAACGCGGGCGAGGGTCGCTTTAAAATGCGCCAGGAATGCGCGCGAGGACGTGAAGGAGGAAGGAGACTACGTCGAGATACGACGAAGGTCACGGAAGCGGCGATAATGAAAGGGGAGTTAATCACTCCAGACCAGACAGTACTACTGACAATGCGCCGCTGAGAGACGGAGACTTTGTATTTAGGGCCGTGCAGCATTCGAGCGCACAGTTGCCTATGCAAATGCATTCTCGGGATTCGCGAGCCCCCGTACGCTTTCCCCTGCGGCGAAAATGCAACGCACGTAATGCGTCTTCGAAACGTTTTATTAGGAGATATTTTTCAGCGGATAATGCGCTCGCTCCGCTTCGTGTACGCGCGTGTTGCGTCTCTCACGTTTAAGGATATTTACAGACGACGATATTAGAGAAGCCGAAATGATTTGTTCATTCGGAAGGTAGAGAGCAGATAATGGTATTAAACGGCGGCCATGCATCAAGCGACACTCGCTTCGTAAAAAAGTGCAAAAAAATGGGGAAAGACATTTCCCTTCCTCTCCGTGCGATTCGTCGTAAACGTTAGGACAGATCAAGGGAGGGAAAGAGAGAGAGGGAAAATGAGAAAGGGCGGCATCGCCAAGCTGTAGCGTCCCTCGAGGACCTTCGTAACGTAGAACCAAAGGAATAACTTATGCCCCCGCCTCTTCGCGGTGTCGAAAGAAAAATGCGTTTGCACCAAGCCAGCGATCGGAGGGAACAAAATGGATGATGGAAATACAATTCTAGGGTTGCCGACAGAATCTTAAATCACGATTTTTATGGTGAACCGTACGAAGCTCTCCGTCCGCGCGAAACTTACGTCGCTTCTTAAGGACACCATGAAATTTCATTTCCCTTCGCGTCGTGGGAAGCCACTCCAATTATCCGTGAAACCTCAAAACTTTAACGTACAAGCAACCTTACTTGGTACACGTTACTTGAATAAATTTGGTATGAGGTAACATCGCAAATCTCGTTGCATCACGCTTGATAAGAGAATCGGTGCACTTCAAAGTACATCAATAGAATCAATAGAATCTTTCTCTCTCACTTTCTCTTTTTCTCTCTTTCTCTCTGTTTTCCGCCCCATGCAGTCGCGATTTAGTGATGCGATTCGGTAAAATAATCCGATACGCGTTTTTGCGGGATTCGACCTTTTTTTCCGTGGCGATCCGGGGCGGGATTCGGGTTCTCGCTCTGTCGCCTTCACCCTCGCGGGATCCCAACCCCTCGGCGGCGTCGCGAGAGAATCTAATGAATTTGAGCCGTCAATAATACGCGCAGCGTTAGAGGGGAAACCATCCCCCAAACGCACACAGCCGAGCCGAACGACGCTGAGCCCCGACGCTTGTTTCGCTCGTGCATTCGCTTTTGCGCGTGCATACGAATACACGCGCGTGCGAACAAAAGAGCCGGCCCGACGTGTACGAGAAGCGACCGCCCGCGCGCGGATGCAGTCACTGTGAAATTAACGAATTTTTCACGATGGACACATTAACCGTTGCCGGGCCGGGTCAGCAAAAGCGGCCCCCGATGCTTTATGACAACAATGCGAGCGATACTGCGAAAGGATGAGCGCGACGATAAACTGGATTTACTGTCGCGTAGTGGCAGGGGCGAATTTATGGCGAATGCAAGTTGCGCTGCGAGAGAGATGCTCCCATCGAAATCCAAATTTTGGAATACGAACGGAGATGACATCGTGCATTACCGTCAGATTATCAACGGTATCAATCATCCTTAATAAAGATAACGTTCCATCGTTATACGTGTCTGTTTCCATGTTACTACTCTCGCAAAAAGAATGTTACGTTACGCGATACGAAGTAGCAATTCGTGAAAGTGCAATGCTCAAGCTGGCACCAGATTGTCTTCCATCCGTGCCACGTAACGCCGCAGTTTCTTTGATTAAACACCGCGAGAATCTACGCTATTGTTTCTCTCCTCCCACACGTTCCGTTCTCCAGGCGCGAATCTACGGCGCGAACGATAAATTCGGCGTGCAACACAGTGGTAATTACGGATTCCGCACCAGGAAGTCGCCATTCGATTACTCGACGACGCGATCCTTCCGGACGAGCGATCCAATTAACTTTCGAAGGTACACGCATATACAGCGCGTTGTTCTCGTGCGCGAAATTAACCCCCGGTTGCGCGTTCGGGAAGTACGAGGCCCTCGAAAAAATCCGGTGCCGCGAAGCGCCTCCTCTGTTAAATTCCCGCCTTCCTGCACCTACGACCGTTGTGCAGGGCTAATAGGATTCGCGAAATTAATTACCCGCATTTACATAAGCCCCCGTAAACGTTTTTCTTTTCTTCCCTAGCTCGAGCCTCCGGCCTTGCCTACCTTCCGCCACCACTACCACCGCCACCGCCGCCGCTGCCGACTGGCATGCAGAGGCGGACGAATAATTCTCGTGGAGAAATTCGTGATTACGTTAACGATATCCCAGTCCCTTCTTTTCTTTCCCTTCCTCCTGGCTTCATCCCGCGTCCTCCCATTTCATTCCGACTGCTACGGGGAGAGCGGCGAGTCACTGCGTTACGCCTTTGCGTTTAGCTCGTCACGACATTGTACCCGTCGCCGTGCCGCGTCGTCGGCAACAGCCGCGACACGGGTAACGAGATTTGTCGTCCAAGATAATTAGATTATCCGCACTCTGGACGGCCAAGCGTAGTCGGCGTCAGTATGGAGCGAGGACGCTAAACGCGCCGTCCGTGCCGCAGAAGTGACGACATTGCGCCCAGGTAAACGTCTGTTTGCTGATTCTTCTAGGAAAAAGGAGAGAGACCGGCACCATCGCTCCTGGCTGTCACGGGGATGATCGCGATTCCTTCTCGCGGATCTCGGCAACTAGCGAGCTTGTACACGCGAGATAAGAGCGAGCCAGACTAGATTTTACTTTCATCCATCCATCAGTCCTCGTTTGACGAGGCATCCTTGCAAATGCGACCACGGTGTATTGCGATGAAATTGCGCCGCCGAGCACGAGAGGCTACGCGCGCAAACGGCACCTCTGTGGAGTCGCGCGCGCGCTCACCCTTCTCAGTAACGCAATTGCGCCCTACATGCACGCCGTCAATCCCTGCCCGCGAAGGGTGGGAGGACAGAAGAGGCGCGCAAAGTAATTACTTGCAATCTACGTTTCTCCGTATCCGCGCGCGTGTCAAGTACGTATATCGTTACCCAGTAACGAGAGGCTGCTTTATCAAACACCGGTACATGTCCAATCAATTTTCAACGTGACGGCACACGCCGCTTTTGTGGTAATATCTATTATTCGGTATCCCGGGACCGGCTGCATTTCTACCCTCACGCATCACACACGTGATCTCCTTGTGACAATGGCACGCGGAATACCACGGAATTCCCAGCGCGTTCCCGATCCCGCTTTTCCAGATCAAAAAGCGCTCAGCGATCGCAACTTCCCGTCTCTGACGACGACGACGAGCCGAATCTTCGGCAGGCGCTTTGACGATAACGGTAAATGCGCCCGCCCCGGTTTTTTCGAGTTTAATCTAGCTGAAAGACGTCCGCGTGAGTTATCACACGCGAAAGATGCGCAGATGGAGGTATTTCAGGTTGCAGAGTCTGCCAATTTTTAATTGTAATCTCGTGAAATGCTGCCCAATATGTTGTGACTGTGCAACTTGCGACTTTGCGATTTGAGAAAAAATGTACGTAAAATGAATATTTAAAATTATGTATATATATATATAAAAGTTTGGTGGTAAATCTCGATACACGTACTTTGTACTTTGATGCACGAGTAAAAGATAGTAGCTATCAGAAACTTTTGCATACATGAGAAAGAGCGTTTGCCGGTATACGGCGTATTTCATGCCGTCGTAGCAAACTTCGTCGGTTATTACATAACGCGTATTATAGGAGGAGAGTTGTGTAATATGTAATATTATATAAGCGACATGATTTAATAAGATGATAAGTTTTATTTGCTCTCATAAAAATAGTTTTCGCAAAAAGTACGTGCACGTTGATGATGGCAGATTGATTTCTCACACAGCGATGATATTTTCACCGCGACAGTGAAACTCGTTTTTCCTCTCCCCCTCCGTGCGCGGAGTCAAAAATTACCGGTACCACACTAACTTACTTATTGACTCGTTATAACTGAACATCATACAATCACATTTTACCGAGTTATCGTTCACTTTTACGGGGAACATGCATGCAATAACTGCCAGTTTGAAATTTAATTGAGACGAGAGGGGGGAGAGAGAGAGAGAGAGGGGTGGAGGAGGGACACGAAAAAGTGTAACGCGTATCCGGGTCATGTAAACGATCGATTGCTCGTAACAAGCCGTACTTCGTGAACCAAAATGTAATTACGTGTTTTTATAAATAATAATAGCTTAGTCAGTTGATTTATTGGTAACGATTGTTCCCGCATTTTTCACATTCAAATAACAGATCTGATGAAATGCCGACGTTCCACGTAATAACTCGCGATTGTATAATCGAGCCAATTTTTATGATCGTTCATTTTCGATGGTATTCTATGCAGATACGATGGAGGAAAAAATTATGGCACTGCATGGGCGAGCACTGCCTCTTACCACTTTAAACGTCTCTTTTCTTTCTCATTAAAAAACAGAAGAATATGTATTACGCGAGGGGAGACTAACAATAGCAGATTAAAATGATAATAAGCCGTAGAGAGGAAAGAAAATTGAAGAACGAGGATTTGCAAAATTGGCGTGTACCTGCACTGAATACGAGTGCTGAATATGGATGCTCGCATTCTACTGCACTCTCTTTTTCTTCAACATGAGCACGAGTTCCAACATCACAAATAAACTAAGTGCGCATCGCTACATTTTGCGTGACAGCTTATCAAGATATTCAGCTAAAAGTATCTAATTTTCATTGATAATTAAATCCATTTTAATATTGTCATTACGAGCAAGAGTGTCCTTTATCGCAGTACAGAATAAACAATGCTCTTTAAACGTAATTAATGAATAAACGTCGAAAACTAGAACACGGGGGGTCGGAGGAGAGAAAAACAACAGGTAAATTAATTAATGTCAGGGAATAAGGGGAGAGGAGAGACGACAATCGAAGCGGGGAATGAGAAGAAAGAGAGAGAAATAAAACGAAAGAGAAAGAAAGAGAGAGAGAGAGCGACGGAGGAGAGCCGACAAAGAAGACGGGGCAAAAATTACCGCCGCGGATTCGGGCCGAATCGACAGATACAATACATCTAATGTATCTCTGGAAACAGCAGGGCGCAAGCTACTAACTGGCCCTACGGGCTGGCAGACGCGGTCCATGGGACTCACACGAACGCAACACCATCCAGAAATTGAAAGTCGATTGAATAGCGCGCCTCTCTCTCTCTCTCTCTCTCTCTCTCTCTCTCTCTTCGCGGTGTGCCGGCAATGGATACACGCCGATTGTGTCAGTGAACTCCGGATGCCGGGCGCACAATGGACTCAATGAAACGCATCATTATTGTTCGATTCCTCTCTCCGGTGTTTCGGGCTCCCTCGTCTACGTCTCTTTCTTCGGCCGAGCGGGCCACTCGTCCTCTCGTTTTCTCAGCTCGCGCGTGGAGAACGCGCGTGTCTCGACTTTTTCGCGCAGTCGAACATTTCGCAAAATGCAGTGCTCGTGTAAACGTACATATGTACGTGTGCGAAACGGAGCGCCACACATATGTACGTAATTCATCATTCAATCCAATCGCTCTGTCGAGATAAACGATTTCCGCGTCCCCGAGGAGCTTACGTTCGCTCGAAAGTATAATGTCAAATAGTTGTAATCGATAAAACGGCGGTATCGATCATGCGCGCCACATCGACGTGTCGCACACCACCGCTGGAAGCAATAAAAAATTACTCAAAATTGCGTAGCGTGCGTGCGGATGGTGGCAATTTTTTCATGTACAGGAAAAATCACAAAATTTTGTAATCTAATAATCAATAGATGATGAACGTAGTCCTACAACGTCTGATCAATTAATCACGGTGTCTATTTGCAATAACGTAAACGAATTGCATTTAAAGGGTAATCATACGTTTGCGTGCGCAAATAAATTTATTGTTATTTAAACGGATACAAGGTTTCATAAAAAGTAACTTGCATATTTACGAGCAAACGGTGGCTATCGACTATTTAATATAAATTCTGATAGGCTCATGTGTTCTCTCTCTCTTTCTCTCTCTCTCTTTCATGCTTTCTCTCTTTACATTCAAAGGCATCCGATCTAATACTTCGTTTCCTCCATCAGAGACGCGTAATCCACCACGTTCACGCGGTGTTCAAAAGCACTAATTTTTCGCCTCGTCCCCTTCATCCCTCGGTATCATCGCAACGAAAGCCATTACTACCCCGTTAATACCGATATGCATCGACTACGTTACTCGACACAAAATGAAAAGGGAAAAGAAAGAGCACGATATATCGGTACGCACCGGCCAATTCTTTTCACCAGTGCGCATCGCGGGAGTTGATCAGGATGATTAATAGCGCGAGGGGTTAAATCATTAAATGGCTCATATATGGGCATTGCAGCCGCGGCAGGATCGGATGAAGGGGAGGGCCGGGTAAAAAGGAAACGGGGACAGGGGGCGGGGGGCAAAGCGGAATGAGGATAAGGGCCCAGGCGGAGGGTACTCTCGATGAGGGATCCTGCTGCGGCGCACAAAGAGAAAGAGGAAACGCGGCAGAGAGAAGGTGGACGGAAGGGAGGAAGGGAGGGACGGCCGCAGTGGGTATTGAATGCTGCGTCGGACCGCCGTAGCCCGGCACCGCGGCGGAGCAATTCCCTTTAGTTTATTTTTCCATGGGTAATGAACCCCCGTCCCGGTGGCGTGTTGCATCGACAAGGCCGACCAACCAACCGACCGACCGACCGACCGACCGACCAACCAACCGACCACCCCTATCCTCGCTGCCGTTGCCGTCGCGAACGCTATTTCGCGAGTCCGTAACTTCGTAGTGCCTCACGTTCGACCCCCGTGCGCAACTCCGCTTTCAACCCCCTCGGCTTGCTCATTTTATAAGCCAACGCTCGCGCTTAACATTCGCGAATGAATGCGCGATCGAATACCCGCGAGTAATTCTTGTGCGGAGGAGGAACGGAGAGCGTGCGTAGGTACGTATGTATGTACGTACTGCATGGATAATCGCTGGTTTAGTTTTCAATAATTACTCTCATGCGTGCACGAGTAATTTTACCGTATTTAGAAAGATCTTTTACTTTGCGGAGTAAAGAACTGGTGTTTTGCAAAAAGGAAAACAAAATGACGTAACAAAAGAAATAGAGTTCCGAGATGATTGGCAAAATATTTTCAACACGTAAGAGATCGGTGAGGTAATATTTTCAAGTATATGCGTTTGACACTTGAATATTTTGTCGCGTAAAATATTCATCTCTGTCAGGTATAGAACAGGTTTGATACAAAATAAAAATAATTACGATATTTGCTATTCAACTTAATAGCAAAATCCGCAATTATTTTCTCACCAGCATAATACAATAATAGACCAAATGTGATAGACCAAAACGAATATAATTTCTGAACGCGCGATACAGTTCAGCGATAAAAGCTATTTTTCTTCCATAAGGCAATGTGCGATGTCTCGGGCATTTACACGACGTCACAACAGATTGTCCGGGAAAAGGGTGCTTTTTTTCCTCCCTCAACTACGCACCCGTCCACGAAAGGAGTCTGGCCGCGAATTCCTGAGGGTATTCTCTGTACGGTGCCCGAAGTGCGCTTTATCGCGCGCAACGAACGTCACTGAATTAAGCCACGTTGCAGCGGTAAGCGATGGCGCCCTGGGCTATTGCGTAATCTACAATTTTATACGCTGTATCCCATGTGGCAAGGTAGAAAAGAAAGTAGAGATTCGGTAATTTCCGTAATTGCTTCGTGAATATGGACCAATAACAATGCGCGCTAAAGCGGATGCGCATGTCGGGAGCTCCAAATAGTTTTACTTCTCTACTGTATCTCCGGCTTACGATGCGCAAAAATGCTTATTTAACGCGCTTTCCGTGCAACGCGAGATTCTAATACGCGTCGTTCCTTTTTCACGATTTTTACACTGGCCGAGCAGAAATACGTGACACCCTGCCTGCTTCACGGAATCAAAATGATAACGTATCAGGGAGACGCGTTAAAGACAACGGGAAAACACACGGAGATTGCAGGATGCACCGAGGGGTCCGTTATGCGACAGGTACGTCGGTCTCGACGAATAGAAAACGGATCTCCAAATAGGTACGTTCGCTATTGAACTCGGCATTATCGATAAACACAGTCGATGCGGGATTCTGTGCTAAATTGTCGAGGATAGTCGGCGTTATTCGGACCTACGCTGCGCAATGGTGTGTATGTGTGTATGTATATGTATGTATATATATATATATATATGTATACATCTATGTATATACGTGCAACGTGCATGCCCAACAGGCAAGCAGCGGGTCCGACGCGGATCGCACGGGGGGTTGAAAGAGAGAACAAGGCGAGGCGGAGGAAGGGAAGAGGAACAAGATACCAGTCGTCCGTGTAATCTGTAGATCTGACCGCGCGTGTTCTGCCCACGAATCCCGTGGGTGGTAACCGCCTCGGGGACCTGATTTACAGGTGTAACCTGCAATAACGGTTCGCGCGACCTATCGAATCTCGAGAACTTGAGACTGCACGAATTTCGCTATAGCGAGACCCGGGAAAGCAAGCGTTTCGCACGTCGCAGCATCCGTGGTAGAAGAGTCGATTCTCATGACGTGATCAGGCATAGAGTGACTCTGCTATCAAGCGTAATGGCGTGTGAGGGGGAAGAGCGAGATAGCGAGGAAAAAGAATAAAATTGCGACGACCTGCGCCTCGAGCAGCACGATTCTGCGTGTTATAACGACGAATTCGTGCGGCCGCATTGTGCGGAATGCGGGGGAAATTTTTTATGTGAATTTGCCTGGCAGCTCGCGTGCGTTATTTCAGAACCAACGAGCAGCAAGGCGTGCGCTTCGTTCAAATTTTACGAAGATTGAGATGAATTTAATGAAATAGTTCGGATATGTAATTATTATGGTATTATATTATAGTATGAAAAATATAATAAACTTAGAAAATTCATGTGTATAATTCCTCGATAAAGTCCTCAAGAGTGTTCAGTCACTTCAAATGCTCGAAAAAGCTTCGAAAAGAGAATTAATAATAATAATTTTGAATATACTTAGGATTTTACATGTTTTACTTAGGGTTTTACTTGTTTGTTAGCTCCATCCGCTTTACTTTTACTAATAAATTATGGAAAAAGCGTTAATTGCTTGCGCAATTCGCCACGTTGCTGCTGCTGCTGCTGCTGCGTTACGCGACGCGAAATGTTTTAAACAGGTTTCTAAGCTTACAAAACGTTTACCGTATATCTCGTGTGTTTGCGAAAACCGCAATCGCAAGAAGTATTGTAAAGCCGGACGTGTAATTAACAGAAATAATTGGCAACTGCTAGCGAACGTACGTGCACGTGTGCCAATTGGAAGAATCGTATTCGCATAACTTTTGGCGTTAATTCTAACGAAGCGAGAACCTCGGAAATTCCGACGCTTAACGGAATATCGTAATCACTCGCGTGACATGAAATGCGAGTGATCCGATTGACACGTGCAAATCTCTCGAGACATTCTCCCGATGGGTGTTACGTGATTTCATGTTATACGTTGTGTTACCATGCAAGATCGAAGATGCATTCGATCGATAGTCTCCAGTCACGCCCGCCTCGGGAAAGCAATGGAACGCGATGTGTGGATGCATAATTAATTTACATCAATTTGGTTATTGCATCGTGTGGTGTGCAACAACAAAATACATTTCACTCGTATTCCAAGAAAAAATATTAGCTCTCATTGATCATAAATATTGACTCTCATTTATCTCTGCGGCATCAACATTTAATCGATGCGAATATCTCGTGAAAAATTTTAACGAGACTTACTGCGTTTCTCGTAAAAAAGAAAAAAATATTTATCTTGAACGTTATTGCGATATTTGCCGACTTTTTGTTGGATTCTGTGATTCGTGATATTATTCCCGTGAAAAAAATATTTGTACAAACTGATTTCACTGTGGAATAACGTATTATCGCGCGATACACGCGACTCTGTCGTTGTTGCGAAGTCATTAAATTCCATTGAAATTATACGGTAAAAAGAAGGTGTCCGATTACAAAGGGACGACTCTGCTTCATCACTGCGATCGGGTACTTGCGCCAATAGGGACATCGTGAATATCTCGGTTGCAGAGGCGTGTAACCTAGTTTCTATGTGCCGCCAATTACAGCAGGCAGAGTGCTCGGTTCGCAACACCTCAAAAGAACGTGACGTTGACCCATTTTGCATTGATTTCGCCGTCGGCTCTGAAAGAAAAGAAATACTTCGCGCCTTGGCTGCAATTACAACCGATGCAGATCCCACGGGCTGAAGCGCTTTTTGTTAACGACATTGACTTGTTTATTGCATCTGCGTGACTGTGTCGCTCGTAAGGCACTCGTTTTCAGCGAGTATTATCATTACGCCGCGTTACGCGCGCGGGGGAATTCGAATAACTACCGCCAACAACTCGGCGCGCTTTTTATAATTCCACGGCTAATGAGCTCCTTTTGTCGAGCGCGCAAGTGTACGTAAAAGTTTTTAATTTGACAAGAGTGCGGTTTTGCCAATGCGAAATTAACAAGCGCGATAGAAGCACGTTAATCTATTTTACGAACCATTTGAGAATAGTCGCGAGGAACCAGCGGAAAATATTAATTAGCATCGCGGGATTGCGAGGGCGAATAATGCGCGGCCGGCAAGAATGAACGGGGCGAACGAAAGCCGCGAGAAATCCCGCGATGTCAACAGATTTAACGTGGCGATTTAATCTACCTCTGCGAGAGAGGTAAATAAAGCGTCACGAGGTACATATATGCAAATAATTCATAATGCAAAGGATACCTGCGCAAAACTATATTTCCTGCAAAAAACCATCAAGCTCTCCGTCCTTCCGGCAAACCAACATTTTCACGGAAGAGATGGGATTTTCGCTAGTCGCAGCATATGCCTTACGAGTTTACTTACCTTAACCCGCCACTTTCGTAATCGCCGTTGGACCTTTAGATTATCTCCTTCTGTCGGGCTCACCGACACCTGCGAACCACCTGGTCATCGATAGCCGGGGGGCGCGCGGGGGACGGGGAAACCACCCCGTGGGCTCGCATCGGTCCTCTCGTGTGGCCGGTGCATACGCGCGCTCTCGCCCATGCGGGCAGCATATTGCGGCCAATTCAGGTGCCCTCAAGGACCCTTGATTCACGGATACGTACGGAGCTCGTAGGAAACACGGGTAGCGTGCCCGGCACCGATAGAATCTCGAGGAACGATCCGCGCCGCGATCGGAGAGAAACGCCGTGATACCTGGAGCAGGTGCGTGCACCGCACTTGAGAAATCACAGAGAGTCTCCTCTCCCCTCACGTCTCGGACCCTCCCGACCACCCTCTTTGTGTGTTGAATCTCGTACACCGAAAAAAAGGCCGCGTTTCGAAAGGCGTTTCGCTTCGGACCGATTGCGCGCGGGACCTTCGACCGCCGAAGCTGCGCCCGGATCCAGATTTAAGTAAGAACCAGATTTTCGCCGCGTACGTAATTTCTTAATTATATGCCCGCATATGTTCCCCCTCCTCCCCTGCCTCCAAGGGGTTTAATCGGGACTATCGAATTTAATCGTTCGCGGCGTGGCGATTTCGCAAGCGGACCGTCTCTTGCCGGTATTCGGAGAAAAGGTCTCTCGGAAACGTGAAAGTGCGCACGCGAGGACGACATGTAGCTGCTGATTTCTTTTTTAATCGAGATCGGGATTGATCCTTCGTCACGATTATCATGAAAGATAATCGCGGGTCCCTTGGATTCCAGCAGAGCGCGTGTGTTTTTCACGGACGAGGCCGGCCCGATAGCCCGTGGTGCCCCCTTAAACAAATAGTTTTCACGAGACTTCTGTAAATACCGTGATCGCGCGCAACGTTGCGCGGCCGTGCGCTCGAACCGGTTCCGGATGTATTGTGCGCGTCACGTATGAACGCATCCGTAACGTCAGACCGGGCCGCTCGCTACGAAATTGCAGGCCAACCACGGTCTCGCCGTTCAGCAGATATGCACAATGCGCTGGTCTCGCTCGGCATGAAAAAAAAAATATGACGGACTGGCACTCTGAATTTTGCACTGTTCGTCCGTCCATCGTGCCGCCGAAACGTTCGACATATGGGATGCGTCAAAGCGCGCAATTATTCGCTGCTGGCGAAGGAATCGATTGGCGCCACTTGCCGTCATCTCCGTGGACCGGTCAACAAACTCCGGGGGACCCGTATTCCAGTCCCCGAGAACGACATGCGATCGCCACGTGAATCGGTTTCCAAAGGATCCGGCGTTATTGATTGTTGGAGCAAAAAGTATTATCAAAGGAGATCATTCCTTCTATTCTTTGGCCTCGCCCGAAGAACACGAAATCGTATTTATGCCGACACAATAAAACGAGATGCCTCGAATAACCGGCCTAACTAATTGCGAACGGGTAGACTGGTAAGAAACGTTGATTTTCGATAGGGAGATATTAAAAATTCGACGCGTGAAGACGAACTTTCAGTAGCGGTTGTGTGTGTTAATTTATTGAAATATCGAGAGATATTAGAGAGATTATAATTAATAATTAAAGTTATATGTATTAAGAGGATTTTGATCAGACTAATTAGCAGACTAATGAAAAGGCTAATTAAAGGGATTTGGATCATGTATTTTACTAGTATGGCCGATTCTATTTCGATAACTAGCTTCCTCTCATTCCAAAAATGATAATTATTCTGCCACTGTTTGCGAATGTAACTCTATGCACGAAAATTTGCTCTTGATTTCTTGATGCACAAATTTGCTGGCTAAATATGACTCATAAATGCATAAATATTTTCAAAGACATTCTTGTATCTCGTCCGGTAAAGAATATTTTTGGAATCGTTATTTTGAACTGCAAGCATGTTTTGTTAAAACCTGATAAACGCGCGTTATGTTTGTCGCGATTGAAAAAAACGTTTGAATAAAATATGTTAGAAGCACTTTTACTTTTCCGTGGATTTCAGCGTAATGCGATCGCATATTCTCGGCAGTTACGGCAATAATTGAGTAGGACGCGAGCGAAAGCGTTAACGAAGATATTATGCAATCGATCGTCGCTAATCGGCAAATGGTCCGAGACACCAGATGTTACTACAGCATGCGTGACTGCCTTTGATTGCGATATTCGTGCGGCGACAGATTTGCAGTTCTTTTATACAGTTCTTTCATACGTGAATGGAACCTGCAGAACGGTTTATTGTTATCTCTAATTTATCCATTTGCTCCCGCAAGAGTGTCACTTTTCAATTGTTAATATACAGGCATGCACGCGCGATTACGCAAATGCATAAAGAAATCCTTATAATTTATACATATGCAATAAAAACAAGCTCGGAGGAACAAATATTAAATTTCCCTTTGACATAAATAATCGCATTAAACAAATTTCCTGCTATCTGTCTGTATTTGTTATTATTATTGATATCTATTTATATCTATTATTCAAAGTAGCAGATCGTTAAATATTATACAATACTTTAAAGCGTCAATACGTACACAAAATTGAGTAGGAATACGGGTGTATATTTCCCTAAATATTTTACATTACATTTTTGTTCAGCATTCAAAATGATGGATCGCATGAAACATAACGCCGGTAAAAATCACGAGATATATTTTATTACGAATTACAGTGGATTAGCACTCGTAATGTATGGAAAGCATAAATGTAAAACAGGTAAATCATATATCAGATATCATTATCGAACGAAAAAGTACGAATAAACGTTCGCAGCGATATATGAAATGCATCGCATGGGGTTGGACTACACGGAAAACGGCGGCGCGCGTTACACGGCGCAACGCGGAATCGAAAATTGCAACGCGGCCCACTCCCTACCCCTTTTTGGCGCCATAGGTAATTATGAGGCTAATGATATACATACGCAGTAACGATATTGGTAGATTGCAGTTGGTACAACGAATTATTAGAGCGATAATCAGTATCACGAGGACCAGAGAAGCCGATATCCCATATCCACAATTTGTAATTAAGAATTTTATTAGCGAAGATATTATGCGGCTAATCGTCGGTAATTGGTAAATGGCCCGAAAGCCATGTGCAGTAACCATCTTTCTCTTTCTCTCTCTCTCTCTCTCTCTCTCTCTCTCTCTCTCTCTCTCTCTCTCTCCCCTCGGATCGATTTTAGTACTGTCCAGTCATGGCGAGGGGAGAGCTGGGAGGAAGAGAAAAGGGCGATCGTACCAGGCGCGAAATTTATTTGCATTTTTGCACTGTTAATCCGGCAGTGATATATTTCCCGGCGAGATTCGCTGGACCGATTGCAAAATCCGACTTTGACGGCGATGAATAAGCGCGTATCGTTCGAAACTGGAGAACGTCACCGCACGCGTTTTCCATTCTCGTCTCATTAATATTCAGGTGTTAATACGCAAATTGATTCCTTGTGCGATTATTAGTGCAGTATCGAGGACCACATTTCACGTAACGGATACATTACATCAAACAACATGCAATTTCTGATACACTGCGGTGGGAAGTTGGTAGCGGCGACAAGGAACGTGTTGCATGAGCGATTTATTCAAATCCGGAGACAAAGACGGAGAGCCCGATAGGCAATACTGCGCTCGACGTCGTGATACGATATGGGGTGCGCTAAACAAAAGTCATTAGGGGTAGGAAATCACCGCGCGTAACCAGCCTCCCCCTGCCGAAATCGCAGCCGGTCGGAAACATCGCGAGACTCATGTATTCACCATAAAGATACATCCAAACAGGGCGCACACGCGCATCGTTCACCGAACAAATTGAGACGTACAAAGGCGGGACCGATATGCCTCTTGATTGTCCCAGACCTCCCTCGATTCCTCGATCTCCTCGATGGGGAGACGGTAAAAGGATCGAGGGAGACGTGCCATAGTAAACTATCTAATTAAGGCGTCGCGAGACAACGCGCTCTCATCCAGGGCAATTCTACCGTTAATAACTTTTTAAAACGATCATTAATATTGCACTCGATTCGCTCCTCTCCCTTGACTCGCGCAAAACCCGCCGTCGCGTCGCTTCTTACCGGCCTCCATGGTCGCGTCTCGCAGTTTCCTTACATTCCAACCGTGAAATTGGCCAACGGGAAAAGAAAAAGAAAATAAAAAAAGGAAAAACAGGCCACCCACACTCCTCGCCGGCTTCGTTCCAGAGGCCCTTTTGCGCGAGGCCACCACGCACCTCGAATGTGCACGGTCCCATCGTTGCGCCATGCATATGGATCGTCGGTGCACTCACCGTGTACACACGTCGCGGATAAATATGTATGAGAACGAGCGCATCGAGATTATCCTATACTACTACCTCGTTTTCTTCTACGGACATGGAATGCCTGCGCCATTTTCCCTTCGTTTGCCGTTTCTCATGCTAAATTCTACGCATTTCAATGGCCCGCGCGTTGTTGAAGTATCAATAATACGTATTATACCCTATGGCGTGAACATCCAATGCACATTTCTCGTTTTAAGGAAATTTCTACGTAGTCGAAGAAAGTGCAAAACGAAGAGGGAAATATATCGATGCAATATTATATGATATTATATTATGTGATACATTTATATGAGTCGCATAAATAACATTCTTTATTTCACTTATTAATATAATTTGTATTAATATTCTTTTTGTATCTGGATGGATGGTCATTTGCGTAATTTAATTTGTTTTTATATCACCGTAACGTTATTTGCTGCCGTTGTTATTTATTGTACTCTCATCATCATCATCATCACGTATCCATCATTTATGTATTTTTAACACTTACGTTCGTCGTTGTTTTGAAAAACGATGTATCAATTATATTTTGCTCTGTGTTTTATTCGAGGATATTGAATTCGAAATCAGTCCATTTATATTAATCTTTTTATTTCCGCATAAAGGCTGATTCCGTAACATATTTAATTACGTTTACAAGTAAACGTGTATTATATTTAAAAAATAAATTCTCTCGTTGCTTTCACATGCAGAAAAACTCCATTGGCTTATCAAACTCTCTTTGTTACTACTTTATTCTTTTATCCGTTGCAGCTTTATAACCACCAGGTTTTTTTTATAGTCAGTAATGGTTTTTGTATCTTGTGTAGTATTTTATTTGTTTACGTCAGGGATAGCGCTGTAGAATAAAGTTCAGCGAAGCAATTTGAGGGAGACAAAACGTTGGTTCCGGGAGGATTAATGAGGCCGTGCCGGTAATTAACATGTCGAACGCAAATGGCACTGCGTAAAACAGTGCGGCGCCAGTTTACCGCACTTGTTTTATTTCTATTGATTCTTGTCGTGGGATTTCCGGTATTTCCTTTGCCACGTACATCCCTCAGTCACGCCGAATGGTGCCGTTAATTAACGATTTACTACTAAGCTACATCACCAAGGACTGATATCGATGACTATCTACGGTAACACGACGAACATCAATTGTTGCTCTGATTTCTAATGAAGCCTCTATGATGCACGCATTTTCAATTTGCCTGGCATACACGCAACTATCCCTCGGGTACATGTAGCTATTAAAGCCACATTCAGACATTAATGATTCGAATTCTCTAGATGAATAACAGTACTGAACTGTATACATTTAATCGTATCACGGTGAATATTTACATGACTTTTGATTATGTACAGCTATTTATTGATTCTGCAAACATCATGATTATTTTGATTGAAAATAAGTCATTATTAGAAAATGAGACATTGTGTTGTGACAATGAAAATAAAAATGTCCACAGAGACTGAAATTGTTATTTTCAGAAAAATTTAAATTCCTCGAATATCATTCAGTGACATCAGTGTAGGAACTTGTAAAGTGTTTAACGAACGTCCTCTTGCGTGACTCATTCTACCAGTCGAGAAGAAGAGTTAGCAAGAAAATTTTGACGCCGCATATAAGAAGATATCAAAAGAGATACTCTTTCAATCTAATCGGCTCTTATTTCACACAGCGCAGACTCATATTTCAGCCTCGGGATATAAAGCCAATTCAATCTCTGTAAAATTACCTACGCGGTGTTCCACAGCGGAGACTCTGTAAACGAATTTTCAAGACGATAATCCCGAATGATTCATTCGTTCCCGAACAATATTTACGATATATCATTGCTTTCGTCCGCGCGGCTTGCATTATTATACAATAAAGCCGGATTCATCAATGTCGTGATGAAATATGTCGGAAAAGAACACCAGAAATATCCAATTTAAATCCATAATATTTAACGAATCACAATACATTTACACGTACCAATGTGACTCATTGAGATAAAAATTTCTTCGTGCGACGATGCTTTCGACATATTTTTATCTTGTAACTTCAAATTACGTGTCAATGGTACTGAACATTATTTTCATTTAAGATAAATCTTTCATTTTATGGATTAACAAGATTAAATATCGTTTTATAATTATCTCTATTTTTTCTCAGATTTTTAAAATATGAAAACGTATATTTATAACAGCGGAAACGTGTATTATACATGCGCGCTTGCCAATACGCGATTAAATGATGCACAAAGATTCCCCGAAAATTGCGTGGATCAATGAATCGAACAAATGATTCTCAATTACTCGCAAAGCGGGGACTATGAGCAGACAAATGTAAAGGCCATCCACTTGACGCAACGGTGACAAAAGCGCGATTCCCGGTTACGCGTTTCTCTTTTTTTCGCCATGCACTTCGCTACTGGGGATTATAGAGCGAACGAACAAATTCCCCATCATAATTTATGATCCTATCCGACCACGGCTCGCCGGATAATCCACCGTGCCGGTCGCTTGTCGGCATAACCCCTCGATACCCCTTCTGAAAGCTTATACGTGAACCAGGCATGCGCCCACCGTTGAGAACCTCACAATTCGCGCCTCATAGATACGTACGGTTAATAAAAAAAATTCCGTTCTCACGCGTGTTTATGGAGATTATACCGTATTAATATTCCGGGAAATGTTACTTCTCTACCTCTCAACAAATTCCTTCCCGTTACGTGCAGGATTTTCATCCTTTTTTGTGTCATGCTGGTAGGAGCGAAGTATTGGGTTGTAACATACATTCGTCCTGTTTCTTTAGCGTTTTTAATAATATGGATTGTAACATATATTCGTTATTAAAGACAAGAAATAAATGGGACGAATACATGTTAGAACGCAATAAAAGTGAATTTCTTTTCGATTCACTTTCAATATTGAAGTTAACTCTGGAATTATGCTTAACTGTGCCTCGTTGCGATTATTATACTTTGTATTATACTTTGAGCAAAAATAAATGTTTAATTAAATACATGGGTAGGTTTATATATTTAACCTAATTAACATTTTTGGCTAATATACATCCTTCGTGCGCACGGGTTTCACATAAGGCTTTTTTAGAGTATTATCCAAAATGCCTGAGGCAAATCATGCCAAGCGCTGAGCGCGGGTGTAAAATGTATTCACATACTTTAAATTCAAAAATCTACGGAGCTGCGTTTACGCCAGATCGACAAATGAGAGAAAACATCGTTCCGCCTGTATTCGGCTCGTTTCAAGAATCGCTGAGCCGTTAACATGCTCGATTGCAAGATTCGTCAGAAAACTTGAGGAAATGCTCAGTACGAGAGAGACCCATATAATCGTCTGGATAATACTCCAGAGCAAAGAGCCTCACACACACATACACTCACATGCATATACGTACACGCATGCCAGTGCCGACTTTTCTTTTGACGATTACACATTTCACATCGCCGGCATACACGGCCGCGTGCTTACGTATTTATCTTAATGCGATATCCCGCCGAATAGAACCTTCTCCCTTGTGCACCCTACAGGCGTGCCTCGTGCACGGGCGAGAAATCGCGAATTCCTTGACGGTACGTCGCATGAATCGTTTTAGCTGCAGCCTCGGCTCCGAACTTTTCGCCGTGCCGTAACTCGCGTTAGCTTTTGCCCTCGAAACGAGCGAGCTTCCCAGCAATTCCTCTCCCTCTCTGCCTCACCCCCTTCCTCCCTTGCTCTCTATCTCTCTTTTTCGCTTACTTCTGCTCCCTTTCATCCCTTTCATTCCTCTCGCGCGGCCTCTTCTGCCTCTCTGGCTACCTATCCCACCCCTTTCGCCCCTGCCGAGCTGAGCTACGAAGCGAATGAATTTATTCGCGCGAACGATAGCGGTCGGTGAATCATTTACGCGAATATCGGCTGCCTCTATTGGATATTATACACGTTTTCCCGTTATCCTTTCTCCTCTTTGCTTTGATAGTTATTGATGTTTGAGTTCTTGCGGCCGAAGGCAGATCTGAAATTCCGTTCTGTACGAACAAGCAGACTGTGTGTGTTTATAATTATAATAATTGAATGAGGTACCCAATTCTGTCGTCCATAATTACGACAAGGAACATTCTCTTTTAAATAACTTAACATCTGTTCTTAGGTATGTTCTTATTTTGATATGTCAATGAAGCTGAAATTAAATAAATATGTTAACGGATTTTCATTTGCAATAATTAGGACATAAAATAAATGACCGAAATTAAACTGTTTTATAAATTTGTTTTATATGAAATTAATTACTTTATTTTTACAAATTTAGTATGCCTGTGACAAAGATATACAATAATTTATAAGAAAAATATAAATGTAATCCTATATGTATATTTAGCAACTATTACCACTTGAAATAGTTCTGCAATCAATGCGGGCAGGTAAGCACAGTATTTGCGAGCTACGTGAAATTCTGAATTCGTTTGTCTTACGAAGTTTCCGTGAAACTTGCCTGGCAATAATTTAGCAAGAACTGCTCAACAGTATGCTTTTCAAAGATTAGAGAAAAATTACGAAAATTATATTTGTAAGTTTAATTTTTTCATTTCAAATTTATATTCTGTGATTTCTAACGTATACAAAAAGATTTCAATATTATTACGTAGAAAACTTTAAAAACTTAATATCTTGATATAATTTTAAGAATTATTTGAATTTATTAAGATAGTTGTTATGTATTAATCAAGACGAAAATAAATTATACAAATTTTATAGAAATAATTTTACGAAGTATGAATATCCTAATACATGCACTTTCTAAATAAATGTATAAATAAACTATACAGAAGCATTACTTTAGCCTGTAGACATTAAAATAAAGTAATCAATAATAATGTGTAATGAAATTATAGGAGAACATCGGAGTCTATCGCGGTCTAACTTACCAAAAAATCGGCCAGTTCATGCTTCTGAAATCTCGCACAACTTTACTTTGATTTGAACTTCTTCTGTCGTATATCTCCCATCAATTGCACTTCACACTCGTGACACGATCTTTTTTGACATGTTTGTTAGATGTTCACGTAATTTATAAATTTATTCAATCATTACTTTTGATGGTACGATAAATTTCACCGCTGCATTTAATTTTATTGCACATTGTCTATGTGAAATACAGAAGAAATGAAAAATCGTGAACTAAAATTTACAGCATTCGCGATATTAATCAAGACATATTCTGCGAGCACGATGATGCATAATTGTCAACTCTGAAAAACGTTTACTGCAGCTCACTGCTTTGTGAGTAGTAAAACAATGTTTTGCAATGCTTTACAAAGATTATTCCGCAATATTTCTGCATATTGCACATTACCGTATTTTTGCAAAGATATATAAAGACCGTTCCGTAATTTTATCTTCACAAAAAATATTTATATTATAATTTAATTTAACGGGCGTAATTTATAACTGAACGTACTCAGAATGTAATTTCACGACACAAAAGATGGAAAGCAGAAAAATGCAACAATTGTCTATAAACTTATATGCGATAAAAATGTAATCACAATTATTATGAGAAAATCGAATATTTTTTGTAAGAATAATAAATACAACAGAAAATTCAAAGCTATCACATTATTAATGCAATAATGTTTCTATATTTTAATTCAATTTTTACCATTTATACATTTCTATGTGCACAATATATAATTTATACTTAATATATTATTTGTACATTCATACATTTATAATTATCTGTACACCCAATTACTTCTTGCACGAGTTGAATCGTCATCTGATGACTCTTACAAGTAAACCTACGGAAGTGTCACTCTCCGATTTTTCTGAAATTTGGATATGTTATAATACATGAAAAACTAAGGGACACGTATTTTTTTTTAGCGGCGGAAAAACATATTTAGGGGGTGAAACGACCCCCCAAAATGGGGGGTAAAATGGAAAAATTGCGATATCTTTGAGACCAGTGAAGCGATTTTAATGATTTTTGGTACGAAAGTATCTTTCGATAGAAGACAAAAATCGGCCTAGGTATGTTGGAAGGGGAGTGAAAATTAGGGGGTGAACTATCCCTAAAGTGACCAATTTCTTGCTGCAAAAAATCAGTTTTGATCTGATCGAAGTAAAATCTATTAAAACTTCAAGAGGAAAGCTAATTAAGGAACACGTATTTTTTTGTTTTGTTTTATATAAATATTTGGGGGGTAAACAATCCCTAAATTGCCGCGTTCGTTTGGCATTGCGCATGAAACACCTTGTGAAACTATATTTTTTAACTGTTCGATCTTTTTAATATATTGGTTGTTAGACCCTTCTTCTTGATCCTCTCATTGTTAGTGATCATCGATGACTGCTTCTCCATGGCATTCACACGCAGAAATACAGTACTATTGACACTCGTCCGCAAAGATATGGTCAATTTACATGACAAGATACAACACTTCCGGCGCTCGAGAAGACACAATTACAATTACATGTGCTGATTATGCAAATCAACTATGTGATAATCACGTGGCATTTGAAACTATCCGTGACATGACGTGTTAATCGAGATAAATGTCTATTGCTTTGATAGCTATTGCGAGTTAATTATAAAAAGCAATATTATTCTTATAATATAAAGTTTCCCGACCAAAAAAATTAATATCTCCCATTTAGCGGACAACGGTACTTGCCAAATTGTCGGAGCCTGTCTATTTCGGAAATAGAACAGAATACGATCGATCACAACGTAGATCAAGCGAGATGAACGCTGAATAAGATAGCTACAGAGTTGGCTATCGTTTCGTCTCGAGCAAAAATCACGTCTAATGTCAACTCGATCCTTTTGGTGACGATTCATCTTATCTGAGACACCAAGGATGAATCATACCCCTATTACGGAATGAATTGAAGATGTTTGATACTGTCACTTACTATACAATACACGAATACCTACAAAGAAGAATGAGTCTCATCGGACTTTTCGTCTGATGTATAAATCGCGTACTAAGTCGTCCGCATCAATTTGGACGCTGTACATATAAGCTCTACCAGTTCTCCTGCGACCATGAGGTCTATATGATAGGTAGACGTGACAAGATTGGAAGGAGCCTATTTGCGATTGTCATCATGATGTTATCTCTTTGTGTCCGCTGGCTAAAGAAATTATTAGTGTAAAAAGATTTGTTTATACAGGGTGAGGTACCTAAAACAGGCCACCTGAATATCTCGGCTGTTATTAGTAATAGAAAAACATGCGTCAGACCAAACTTGCATGGTTTTGAGGGACACATAATTTGTTCTAAATAGTTTTTTATTAGGTGGACGCGTAGAGGTCATATGAAGGTCAACTTTGTTTTTTTAAATCGTATATGTTTTTTTACGTACCATCTAGTAGAGCGTTTGAAGATGCGCACATTGATCTACGGGTCAAAATCATTCAAGGTCACTGAAGGGAAACTGCAAGGGAAAATAATTTACTTTATATTACCTAGAGTTCTCTGCTATTAAAAATACTGTAAACTCAGAAATGAAAAAGTTCTAGCCCTTAGAAATTTTTTCTTTTTCCGCGAAGTTCTGAGTTGTTGTTATCATTATTTTTTATATTGCCTAAAGTTCTCTGCTATTGAAAATACCGTAAATTCAGAAATGAAAAAGTTCTAGCCCTTAGAAATTTTTTCTTTTCCGAGAAGTTCTGAGTTGTTGTTATCATTATTTTTTATATTGCCTAGAGTTCTCTGCTATTGAAAATACCGTAAACTCAGAAATGAAAAAGTTCTAGCACTTAGAAATTTTAGCCTTTAGTGATCTTGAATGATTTTGACCCATAGATCAATGTGCGCATCTTCAAACGCTCTACTAGTTGGTACGTAAAAAAACATATCATACTATTTAAAAAAACGAAGTTGACCTTCATATGACCTCTACGCGTCCACCTAATAAAAAATTATTTAGAACAAATTATGTGTCCCTCGAAACCATGCAAGTTTGGTCTGACACATTTTTTTCTATCACCAATAACAGCCGAGGTATTCAGGTGGCCTGTTTTAGGTGCCTCACCCTGTATAATTTATTAGATTTATTTATTTTTTTTTATTTATTGATATTACTTTCTCTCTCTCTGATAAACTTATAAAAAATGTAATTCTAAAATATAAAATACTTCTGGGTTTAGATGGCAGAATGCAGCTGTTTTGATAAATAATAATTAAAAAATTATAATTGAAGATAATAACTGCAAACTTAATATTTTCGTATTAATAAATTAAATGATGTCCTATAATGTATATAAATGATTATTTTATTTACTTATAACTTTATACAGACGTAATCTTCTGCTGGTGACAGATAAGACTGTCCACATATTTGTCAAGTAGTACAATTAAACTTACAAAACAATTTTAATAAAATAATGCTTAATTTGCAAATGTATTGTTCACATAATATACAATTATACAATTATTGTAATTATGAAATATTGCGACGTTTATTCTTTTATATATATTTTACATTTTTTATCGTCGTGGTTAAAATACACAAAAATAAAAGAGGAAATTATTAAGGGAAATCGTAAATACAATTTTGCTAATTTCCGGATTTCAATACATATGTTTCCTTTTTTGTATACTCTTTACATCTGTTATTTTTATTTAAAAAAGTATAGAATTTCCACGCAATTACATTTTGCTCGCGTATACATTGATAGATTTTTAGATAGAGATTTTCTATCGATATTGTATTTTTAATATTTTGTGATGCAAAATTACAAGATACATAGCAAAAAAATTTATGTTAAATTCATTATATTTCATACGTCTCAAATCACCCACTCAAAATTTGTGTTAATATAACACAATGGGAATATGTCGAGCAATGGTATCAATATTATGTAAATAATTTAACATAAAATTAATAGAAAAATTTCAATGTTTGGAAGAAAATTTTATGTAAAATATAGTAAGAATATATTTATAATGTGTTAAACTTTACTTAAGGAAAATATTATATTTGTACTATTCTCACAATGTTGTACTGCGCGTTATCGTCTTTAATATATGAAAAAGATTGATTTAATATACATATAATAGCTGTTATATAATGAAATTCTCACTATTATATATAAAATATTTTTTTACAAATTTTATTTATAAAATATTTTTATAAATATTATTTATAAAATATACATAAAATATATAATGTTATATATTAGTTTAGATGTGTGTGTGAATTAATTGATTATACATTAACAAGTAGAGTTCAATTAGCACAATGACAATTTGTTGAATTTACACATGAATATGTTACATTTTTAACAAGAATATAAAATGTTTTTTCTACTGTGTACGATCACTTAAATTACATCCATTAAAATAATTACACACTTGTTCATTAGAAAATATTGTGAAATGACGTTTTGTTATAAAATTTTACCATTCGGGCAAAATAGTGCAGCGTATAAGAATTTCATATGTTTGAACTTCACCGTTTGCGCACTAACAGATTTTGATTGTTGTGGATCTTATAATTAATGCACTCTTTTTCATTTTTTCATATTGCGACGCGAATGAGATGTAGTAAAATAAAGTGGCGAATGTTTTTATTTTATCGGAAGCAATCATTGATTAAATTCCTATATTACATTTCACGCAAATATTCGTTAAACGCTGTTGAGAGGAGATTATCCCATCGTAAGTGTGCGTGCGTAGGATACACGACGAGAGAAGTGCAAATTGAAGTTGTGCTAGATTCTAGATTCGAGGGACAGCTGATTTCGTTGATGTTCTGCAATGAATATCGAGAGATTTCATTACGCGCATCGGCAAATGTTTAATTTAAACGCTTCAAGAGTAAAGTAGTAATACTGTAAGTATAGTTTGTAAATCGGGTCACATCGGTTTTTAATTAGAAATGTAAGGATCAACACTGCTCGTAAAATTGATACCTGTAAGAAATAATAACGAACATAAATAGAATATATAAATGTGAAAATTACGGGGGTCTAGGATTTTCATATTCTCGTATCGATGACCTCATGGCGACACTCCGTTAAATCTGATAAACTAGCCTAATTTGAATATCCGACCGCATTATCAAAATGCGATATTGGTCGCGGCCACGTGGGCGAGTATGCGTATCGAAACACGCTTTTAATGCATATAGATTAGATCAATTTATAATAAGCCGGTTTTACAGTGTCCACTTACTGCGCCACCGATGCCCAAACCACAGTCCCGCGCGCTAAATTTCTATTTATATTTTGCGTTTATTGCTATAATGCTGCGGTATTATCGATATTTATTGGTGGCAAGTCGTACACACGTGCTTACAACATTCGCACGAGTAAATCAATAATTTTCTGTAGAGTGTTCGTGGTAAACGCGCACATGGTCTATTGAACATTGATGAAAGCTATTTCTATGTTATAATAAAACATAGTTTATAGAATATATTTTGAATTTTGCAAAAAATATTTAAAAATGTAAAAGATATTGTCTTGAAGTGATATCTGGATACAGTATTTTTCTAGTAAAATTTTATAAAACAGATAATAATATTTCATTGAATTTAAGTTGGTTTTATGTTAATAAATATTTATTAGTACAAGAATGTGTACTCGAGATAAATGAATAAATAGGTATAACAAGTATATTAATAAATATTTATAATTAATGTATATACATTGCTTTGGGAATACTGTAATTGCAATAAATTGCGATAAATAATTCGTTTAAATATTTAGATTGGATAAAAAACAATCAGATATATGTCCAAATTCGTGAAAAATTTATATTTTTTATTTTAAATGTTCCAATATTAGAAAATGGATTTTTTATTTTATTGTGAATGTTCCAATATTGGAAAAATAATTTTCTCACGTGTTTCATGTAAAAAGATTTTGCTCTTATAGAGATTCTTCCCCTTTTTATTTCCTTGTTGCTTATCTTTCTTTACTGGATCACGTGACAGCCTCATCTCCTTTACGTGAGAGTTTATCTCTCTATCTCTTTATCTCTTTCACAGTATAGAATCAGCGTGATGGTCCTGGAGTTCGTGGTATTCCAATTTCCAGGGATAATGTATCTTCACAGTTGGCTGTAGCCTTTCACGGGTAAGAACTGAGGCTTGCCAACTGGAAGTTCATTAACGAACTAAATTATCGTATTCGTTACTTTTATCGTGCCTCTGCGAACATATAATACATCCTCCAACCAACGAAATCGTTCTTGACGATATTTGGCTCCGTCTACTCGGTTTCCACGATAAACGGTGACAAGAAAATTCGGGTAGGTGCCTTTAGAGTCCGTGCTGCGAATTCTAGTACGGAATGTTGGAAAGTTGTAAATGCAAATGTGATTGCAATTTTTCTAAATAAAGATATTTTACAATGACACTATTTTACACATTAATTGTATCACGCATTTTATTAAATGGTATTGTTATATAGTTTCTCTATATTTTCGCACATTATTATTTAAAAATTTATTTAAGTAAAAAAATATTTTTAAATAAAGAGAATATTAAAAAAAGGGGAAGGTAAAAAAGTTTGTGAGCTGTCCGATTAAAATTGCTATTGTATATACTTGATTTTGCAATTTGCGTTATGTAATATACATATAATCATCATTATAACGAAATTCATGCTTTTCTTCAACAGGATAATTAGTCACTCGTTGCGAGTTGACGCTAATGCGTTTGCGCGATTCAAATTCGTACGTATAATCGTATTAATAGAACCACTGAGCGTACGTCATGTCCGTACGTTACATGGGGTAGATACACAACAACTAAACTGTTATTTTTTAATTTATGCCTTCAATTTACTAGCTCGACGAAGAGCGGCGCAGAATAATTAATGCTCGCCCGGCTGGTCGCATGAAGTTATCTGGCCGATAATTTTTGTTAAAACCCACCATTAAACTATGCGTATGTCGGTAATCGCCGCTGCTCACGCACGTGCACCCCCTCATTTTTCCCATCGCGCGTAATGATGCTCATTTTCACACATCTTGTCTATTACCCGCGCACTACCGTTTCCCCTCCGTTCGTCGATGTAAATTCTCTTAAACCGTCGTTAAAATTATTTATCCGTTCACGGCACTAATTTAACGCGCGTGTTTAACGCGCACGTTTACCGTATTCGTGTAACGATGGGATAACGTATCGTCGATCTTATATTATCCACCCCGTACGACCTATATATCTCCCCGCCAGATTCTTCCCTTCGAGATCATGCGAAGCACTCGCACGTAAGACTCTTGGTAAACGCGCCAATGGGTAAACGCATAATTGATGATATTAGTTATAGCGGGCGCGTCCGGCGTGCGCTCGCGCGCTGAAAAAGATTTCGAAGCCTTTAAATTTATTTAACGTGCCGCGCGCAAGAATTTCGGCTGACCGCGGGCGTACGTCTACTAGCTGGCAATAAATCACGGCGAGCCTCATTGTTCTCGTGAACCGCATCTCTCAGCGCTACATTCGGATCGCGGCCGGCAGCTGAGAGCAGGTGTTTCTCTTCCTCAAGATCGACGTACGAAAAAGAGCAGGAGCGTCCCCGGGTAAGGGTAAGATATCCCGGGCAGGGCCAGAGGTACGTACGTAAGTGCTCGTACCCTTTCGTTCCTCGAGGGTACTCGCCGCCACCCGAAACAATGGGCCTATATATCGTGCGGCACATGCGTGCGAAATCGTATTAATTTATCGTGGAGCAATTACAAGGAGCCATATATTAGGCGGCCGTATACGAACGCGGCTCTGGCGGAGCTGCGAACTGCGGAAGGGCGCAGCCACGGGGAAAGCGAGACGAAGATGGAAAGAAAGTATGAGGGAGATAAAGAGACGGAGGGAGGAAGAAGAAGGGAAGGGATAGAAGTAGAGCATCATGTATTAGAAAGGGAGAAACGAACCCGTATGAGAGAAAGGGAAAACGAAGGGAGACAAGGGAGACTCGCGTGCGGGCGGGACGCAAACAACCCCAGGTTCATCTCGATTCGCGGGGGTGCCTGCAGCAACGACGCATCTGTCGCGCTTCCTTCCCCTCGCGACCTCCGCGTCGTGGAGCGAGCCGAAACGTCCCTCCGTTGTGCCCGAAAATCTCCTTCGCCTTTTGGACTTTTGCTTTTATGGAAGCACGCAAAGAATCGCTCGGCGATTCCCTCAGTTAGGCAAGCCAATTATTTACCGTGCTCGGTCGCATACGTAATTGCACTGCCCATGGGAGGCTTTTATCTCGTCTCGAGTGGAGAACGATCGAAAGCTCGCAAAGGTAGAGGACGACCCTCGAGTGCATGAGAGGGCACGAGGCACACCCGGCAGGGCGGTGATATTTTTCCCGTTTGCATTTCACGCGCGCTACCGATGTTCGTCGGTTCCTCTTTCCATCCTCCCCTTAGTCGAACTAGCCGAATCAAAAGCCGACGGCGGGACTATTCGTTAAAGTCCATTTGAATGATAGAGACGCACACGGCCGGGCCGACTTCAGTTTTTAATAAAAGCAAACTCGTAGGCATATGTGCCCCCGCACCCGTGACGAGCCGTATACGACTGTAAAAAAAAGTCTCCGGTCCCTCCCTCCCCCCCGTCGCGGCCCCCTATAAAGCGAAATTCACGCTTTGCAAGCAAAATATTTGCTCTCTATCCCACCGCTATTTTCGGCTTCGTACTGTAAAGCCCGCAAGCTGGAAATTGCCAAATATGTATTCATTTTTTTTTCTGGGTATCGTAACATATGGGCGATGCTACGCGATGATGAAGCGCGAGAGAATTTACACTGTTTGTCCGTGTTATCCGTTACCGGACTATATACACGTATCGGCAATAACACCCAACTATCGCAATTTGCGCGCGCTTTGTTAGTAAAAAAGAGATTGCACGCGGTGTGGTTAGCGCGCGGGTGTTTAGTAAACGATTTTCCAGCGGGATAACCGCGCAAGAATTGCGCGCCGGAAATCCGCGAAATCGCGACGCGTTACTCCATTTTCGCACTTGGGATTAAACGCAACGGCGCTGTTTGCACGCTTTAGAAGAGCGACATTAATTTTCCGTAAACAGATTTGCCCCGATACAGAGGAGCACTTGTTATTACGGGGATGAGAGGGACGAAAGTTTCCCGGGGAAAGTTTCCGGGAAAGTAAATAAGAATTTGCGGTCGTGGAAAAGCAGCTTTCCAACTTGAAACGTGTACCGGCAGATTGAAAATCTTTACTGCGATAGGACGATGTTATACGCGAGCGAGCGAGGGAACGAGCGATTTCCCATGCAATACAGAACGCGGTTCCCGTCGCTCGAGAAATTTCGAGATGATGTAAGACCGGTCAGTCTCGAGGGCCCGGAACGGGGTCAGTATGGCCGCATTCGCGGGTACGCGAATACGTGAGGATACAGTTCTATCTCCCGAAGGATTGTAACGGGATAGGATTGGACGCGATCCATTCTGGAAAAAGGGGATTCGCGCGCGTTTCCAGGCGCGCGAAGAAATTCAAAGCCGCGAAGCTATAAAACCGTGGTCCGTAGTCTCGTTAAAATTGATAGCTTTTACATAGTGACCGCTGAAAACGCTGCCGAAGAAAATGCAAGAGAAAAGAAGAATCTTTGCGAACAGAGCGAGGGTGTAAAATTTTTATTATTGTTATTTTTTATAATCAAAGCATATTAGTCGATTTATTATGTAGTGGCTGTAGATATATTAATGAGAGAGCGCTCATCTACAAGATGATATCTTGAAGATAACGTGCGTTTCTCTTCCTGCGGTACTCGTACTGCCATCTCTTAGAGCGTTCCGGCACCATATCGCTGTTACTTGATCCCTTTCTCTTGCTTTATTCGTCGCTGCTTTTTATTATTGCTGCAAACGACACGCTGGCATTACGTTTGTTCATTACGTCGGCGCGCGCTGTAAAAAGCGCATTGTCTTCGATATTGATCGATCATTTATTTATCCGGGGTCTGTCATCGCGCCCAGCGCGGTATGCCAAAGAATGGAAATCAGAAAGGGAAATCGTTAAATTTGTTTCGTGATTTGATTGATGCGAATGTTCAATCAGCGTCGCCCCGCTAATTGCTTTGATCACTCAATGCGATTCAATGCGATGTAACATGCGTAACCTGTAGACCCCGACAGCCGAGAACGCGGCTGAAGCTATATTATACAATAGAATATTATCGGGAAAATCGTGTGGAGAGCATTATATACCGATGTACACCGATGTACATATCAATATGCCATTTTTACGGCATCAGCCGTAAATCGGACACAGTAAAAATTATTTGATTCAAGGGATTTCTGCGTGATGAAAATAAAATAAAACGCTCGCGGATATTGAAGAATTTCATGAAACTTCTTTGTTCCACGAGTGCATTAAAATGTGCATTAGAAGACACTCGAAATTTTGTCGAGAGTTAACTCGCGGTGGAATCCATTTAATGCATTATGCACTCGAGGGAATGTACGAGTAACATCGGGGTATCTTACATCCAACGTAACGTATGGCGGAACGTTTACTTATTTATTCGAGTAAAGTATCGAGTATCGCAAGCGTACCGAAAGATGAACTAAGCGGCTTTACGCGCTGCACTCCGCAGCGGAAACCTGGGGAAAGAACCTGAAACGATTGAAAGTACCAAGTTCATTTATATCTATCGCGACGAAGGCGAGGCAACTCCCCGGCTGGGGTACGTGTTCATGAGGGGACGGGAATAAGGGATGGCGAGAAGAGAGAATGGTCGTAGGGGCCACATGCAGTTACAACTTTGATTCTCTCTCCTCGCCTTGGAGAAGGGAGCTTATGTAGACAGTGAGAGACAGGCGAGAGACAAAACTGATCGTGTTAGAGAAAACGACAGAAGCGGGAGAAGAAGAAGAAGAAAAAGAAAAGGGGAGGAAATAGCGAGAAGAAGGAGGCGGCGAGAAGAGAGAGGTCCAGGAGCGCCGGCTCCTACATCCATTTGTCTCGTTATAGTTTACCGATACAAGGGATAAAATGAGCCGAGTGGACTGGCGTTGTCCACTCCCGGGAGTGTGCGATGACACTTTAAAACCACTTTAAAACTTCGGGCCGGATTCGCACGTGCACGTGAAACGACGGGAGGAAGCGGACGGCCGTTCCCTTGGAAATTTATTGGGAGATAATGGACCGCGTTTGCTCTTTCCTAGGTCGTAGGCATCGCTCTCCTCTCTCTGTCTCTGTCTCTCCTCCCCCTCTCTCCCTCTCTTCCTGGGACGGAATCCGCTTCGGGATGTACGAGAGGCCATACTCCTCCCCTTATATATCCTTTATACCGGACAACCCTTTGAAGTCTAAATTGACCGTCGAACCGACCACCATTATCAGGATCTTTTCTCATCATACTCTTATTTTTCTCTCGGCCGGATCTTCCTCCTGTTTTTCCGGCCGTCCGTTTACGCGCCTCACGTTGCCCGGTTTCGCTCCTCTTAACGATCACCAAAGGATCGTCGTCGAGAATTATTGATGTCACGTTGCAGCCTATGCTGTGACAAATCCAAGAGGAGAAGAGTCATTATCATCTTTCTCAAAATAGTTACAACACTGAAGCAATATTTTATATTGTAAACTGTTATAAATAATGTTATTCCAATAATCATAATTATATAAATGTATTATTCTATACTATCTTGTTTTTTAGTTTTTTAGTTTTTTAAATATAATATATTTAAAAACACTAAAAAACGCGGGATGAATATGTATAAATATAGTATGGATATTTTGTTAGCAGAATATTGGGATTAAAAAATATTGTATTAAAATTAAATAGATATTTCCGTAAAACGGTACAATCACACATTTTTTTTAACTAGTAACGGTTATCCTTTTAATACCAAAAGATTGGATCTTTTTTCAATAAAGCTTTGTTAATCCGATTACTTTTGAATGTATCGAAAACCAATTATTGTATGTCTCTGATACATATACGATCGTCGAACAAAGTTTAGAGGTAGCTGCAAAGTCACAGCGCGGTAATTTTACGCGAAATGGTAATCGGCAATGCAGCCGCGGTTAATTAGACAGATACAAACAAACTTTATCACCGATCTTCGATGGTAGAGGCGCGCAACAATCCCGAAGTGATTACGAGCCGCATTAACCTACCACAATGGACGCTTTAATGGTGTCATGGCCGCTGTTTTGCTCGCTGCTTTGCATTGTTAGAAAGCAATCTCGCGGTAGTAGATGATTCTAGCTGTATTAGAGCCAATAAAGCATGCCAGTTGTCTCGTTGTCATTTTCAATCTATTTTCTCAAGACCATTTCAATTGATAGCACGTGTTTTTTCTTGTAATGTAACAATCAACATCGATATATAATAACATATCATAAAATCAAATATAATATATATAATATATAATAAAATAATTATACTTTATATGTATTATGTTTGTGCTTCATTTTTCCATAATTTACTTATTTTTTCACAATATTCTCAAGTGGATATTTTGAAAATTTTAAATCGCATCGCATTTAGAAACGCGTAACATAAATGTCAAGTTCACGAATGTCTATAAATTCTCCAACACCAATAATTTCATCCACGAATTCCAGAGATGAAAGCAAGCAAACGTAGTTTCTCGGTTGAACATTAATATCATATTTGTTCTCTCGATAAAACCCGAGATTCGCGGACGATTCATTTCGAGGGTCTCCTCGCGTTTGCGCGCAGATTCCAATTTGCCAAGGTGCTCGGAACACGTACGCTCGCTGAGGGGCCGTTATTTCTAATAGGAGATTTTCAAAAGTTGCATCCCCGCAACCCTCCTCGTTAGGGGGTCAGTAATTGCACGGTAACAACGTGCTAAGATGCTGTCCGCTGAAATCGGCCAGACGCCCTCGAGATGATGTCGAGAAAGAAAGAGAAAGAGAGAGAAGGGCGAGAGAGAGAGACGCATCCGACAGTGGTGGTAAGTTAGTGGATGGATAGTGAGAGGGAGGGCAGGAAGAAGCGAAGATGGGGCAGAACGTTATCACTGGAGATCACGCTAATCTAACGCCTTCATCCCCTGCACGATCGTGCAACCCTCGGCCTGATCCGACTTGACTTTTTGTAACGACTTCTTCCACCTCCCACACCGACCCCCTACTGTCCCCTCCTCAGCCGCTCCGCGCCACCAACCCCGTCCGAAGCCCGTTCCGACAGTAACCCAGCTTTCATTCCAATCCACAGCTAGAAGAACCCATCCCCGTAATTATCCGATAAGCGAAAGGGAACGCCCGGTTATCCGGCGGGCTGTTGATACATAGGACGATCTCCGGACCTGTTTCCAATTACGCCCTGCGACAAGAGAGAATGACTGAATTCGCCCTGGCTTTATTTTCACGCGGTTTACACGTACTTCTGCATTTCTTTCTTGCTGCCCGGCTTCTCTCTTCCTTCGGCACAGTTCGTTAGTGCGCCGGCGAAATGAGTTCTTTTGACGATTTATTTCGAAAGCTCTTCTATTAAGTATACTTTCACGTTCCTGCCATCTTGCCTTCTTTCTTTCGCGATATGATTTTTTCGCTCCATTTAATTTCGATGTTTGTAGCTCTTTTAGACTCGCGCAGTTGAAAAAGGATATACAGACGTCCGCGCGTATCTATCTTTTTCCACTGCATGGATGTAAGATTAAAGCTGAATGTTAAAAGTACATAGCGTTTTCACTAAATATAATAAAATAATAAGTGCAATATAAGAAAACTGTGATAAATATTTTGAATTAATTATTTATATTTCCTTTGGTTAAATATAATGAATAGATTGAAAAAGATTGATTTTCGACAATGAAAAAAACTAATTCTACGCCGTCAATCCCGACGAGATGTCAATTTAATGATAAAGCCATTAAAATCGATCGGCGCAACAGTAACGAACGGTTCGTTCAAAGAATCGTCAGCCAATAAATAATATTTTTGCAATAAATAGTCGTATTATGTGGCCACGTGGGATCTTTTGCTCCAAATGAACACAATTCGCACGCACGAAAGCCCCGGCCGGTACCGCTACGATGTTATCGTGATAATCGACGTCCGATAATATACGCCAATAAATTTGCCCCGATAACGAAGAGGATTTATATTATTGGAATACTATGGACTATAAACGACCAGCTCTACGGGGCCAATTTGTTTCGCTTTGACATGCTTCATCTAAAAACGGCGACGATAACGTCGCTTTGTCTCTTCATATTTCGTTTTTACGAGAAATCGAGTTGATCATAACTGATGTAATAACTGATTACATCTATTCCGTCTAGATAGCACACGGTCATTCATTTTGTGTCTGTATGTGCGTGTGTGTATGGGCGAGAATATCAGATGATATAATTGTGTGATCCTAATCATCGTAGAAAGTGCGAGGCGTGAACTCGTGTCACGTCTTTCGGAATAATACATGTAGCGGAATATGAAGAATGCAACGCCAGCTTACACGGTCCCGTCCGTGTTGCTGGTGAAACGGTAGGATAATAGTTTTTCCAGTTGTAAAACCACCAACATACGATGCGGCCTCCTTGTGGTACAGTGTGTCGCGGGATAGTGCGATAGCTTAGCGACTACATCGGCACGTATAAACTTTATGAACTGTCTTTATGATCGCATAAATGTTTCATGAACGCCGGGGTCTTTACAGCTCGCTCGTTTCGTGCCTATCGTCGCCGATTTCGTTGCGAGCCTGAAAATTGCTTGGAATTAAGAAACATCGATAATGAGACGAGAAAAGCTGACTGTTTGCATTTTAATTATTTGCGTTTAAAGGGCGAAAAAATAAGTGCACGTAAATATACAAAATATCTATATCGATACCATGTAAACACGTTCAAAAACACTGCAATACCGTTGAAGCGCTTCAATTCGACGGTTGTTGTTATTTATGCAAACTAAAAAGTCCGTTTGCGAACGACAATCCAGTGATTGATTAATACGCCAACTACAGAGGCTGCATTTGACGAAGTCTTTATTGCCTCTTAAAATATTGTCATCGTTGAGCTTAATCGCGTAATAAAATGTTTTTGTCCCCTTGTTTGTCGAGGCGCTTTCCCCGGCTTTCTCCGAGAAGCTTGCGCGGAGGAAGTTTGCACGGGGAAAAATAAATAAATCGCTATGGCGCATCGCCAGATCTTACTTCCTGCCTTTCCTAGCATTTTTCTTCACCTTCTCCCTTTTTCCGACTGCAATTTACCGACGAGAGGCCAAGGATGACGCTTGGTAACTTTCGTTTTCCCCTTCAGACGCAACGACTCGCGGCGACTCTAATATCGGTCTTACCGAGAGCAGTAAATTTTTCAGCGTAAAATTACAAAGAATCGCCTCGCGTACGCGGAATCCTTAGAGTCACGGGTAAAATTATACTGGAGCAAAATATCCATTAATCGATTGATAAAATAATTTTGGATTCAGTCTTCGAGGCGAGAAAGGCTCCACCTGCGCGTGGCTGAAACTGCACGTTAAAGCCACTTTGCCAATATTGACCGTTTCATGTAGCGCGGAGGGAATTTGCGAAAGTTTTTCCTTAATTTCCGCAACGAAGGCCGAGGAACTGACGTTAAGAACGCTAAACGGCCGCAACTTGGCGAGGCATCGCTGTGCATAGAATATTGTGGGAAAACTTAAGGTAAAACGGTGGTGCGAGTGGAAACACGATATAAAATACGGTGATGTGTGCCATTTGAAACCACGGTGGAAAAGCGCTTTTAAGAGGCACTTACTGTTTTAACTTTTACGTGCTCGTTAAACCAATGGCCGAGCTCAAACCGGGCCGACAGCACGTCGCGATGTGTACGCCTGCCGCCTTACGCATTTAGTTACAGCTTGTTACGACGAGGAATATCCTCGTTTACATGGCGGTGCCATGAGATGCGAAATGGTCGGGTTTTACAGAGACGTCTGCGAGCGAGGCAGCAGCTCCCGTTGCCTCGTGGAAATAAAACCCGTAGCCTTCGCTATGCCGCGCCGCGCCGCGCCGTATCGTCGAGTGATTTTTGTCGGGATTTCGACGTTATCGGGGCGAGGAGGAGACTTTCTCATTTGCGTTTCAGATTCTAACGACGCTATCGACCTAACTTGAGAACACTTCGCACGGGAACGTTATCGTTAGTCCCGACAGGATTATAATAAAGGGAGACGTCCCATTTTGTACCGCGATTCAACGAAAAATCTCACCGTGCGCGGCGTCCGTTATTAGCTGGCGTAATTAGCATTTGATACAGTCGAAATATCCATTCGCGGGATAATCGAGTAGTTCCATTTCTCGTAATCTCTTTACTGAAAAATTGCACATTAATGACGTTTGTACACATATATGCATGTATACATTGAGGGAAAAATGATTCCAGTTACTATAATTTAATACTATAATTTGCAGCAAGTTTCATTATATTGATAACAATTTTTATTGCAATTTTAACTATACGTATTATAGCCGTCTATGCACATATTACAATCGTGCAACTATACATTCATTTTGGATACTTTTTTTACCATCTTTTATCTCAATTTTTACTATATTAAATATTCAAAATTATGATAATTTTCAATATTCAATAATAATATTCAATATAATAATTTTCAATAATATAAAATTTATATTGTGCTTGCAGCATTAAGAGTATATGGTTATTATTATAATGACATTAATAATATAAAACTATATAAAAATATAATTATATAAAAATATACCTTTTCTAATTATGATTATTTTATTATGTAAGAATAGCCGCAAATACTAAACACTTTTTTCTCAACGTACAATGGCGTATCTACAATGAAAGCAATTATAATTTATCTATTTCTTCATTCTTTTCGATAATTTGTAATATAGTATTGCATTAACGTTAGTTCGTATATCACTGTATGCATTTAACAGTAATTTCCCAAATTAGACTGTAAACTCTAATGACATATGAAAAGATGAAATAGATTACACGAGAACATGTGACTGTAGACAAACCAAATTAATTCAATGGCAGCGGATCAAAGCGTTTTCGGGTTGGAGATAAGCTAAAAAATCAATTGTAATCGGTCTTTCAGCGATAACCGGGGCTATCGCAATACGGCAACCGAACGCGATTCGATGCGCAAACGTGGGCTTCAAAGTCGAATCAGTTTAGTCGCCAGTCCCATCGAACGAGTCGAAATCGATATTGCGCGGCTAGATCCCCTAGCCGAGTATTGCCAATTGGTTAGTTGAAAAGAGTCACGGACGCGGAAAAACAGTTGCAATTTATTCAATGCCAAATCGCGGCGAGGCCGGGACCGATTCGCGCCAACCGCCGTTAGAATTGGACTCTATCGGGCCATAACAATTATTAGCATTGCGACGCGGCGTGGAAGTGGCACAATAATATGCATAGAACACAGAGGGCTTACAGCATTTCCATTACATTAGCCCTCGCACGAATGCGCGGGCGCGCCAAACGATCCGGAAATAAAGCGGAATTGCATATCGGAAACTTGGTTGCCTGGCCCGTCGCCAGCCGAGTGCCTCCTAATTCTGTCCTTTGGAAAAATCGACGCGTTATTTGTGCCGCGCCTTCGCAGCTTCTCCGCCGATGCGACGGATCGACGATGGGGACCCATCTGGAGAATAATGGCGAGAGGGGGTGAAGAAAACTTGAAAGAGAAAGGTAGCGTCGAGAAGATTCCTTGACAAAAATTGAAAAATGAGCGGAAATCGGAGGGGAGCGAGGGGAAAGATTAAATTACACCACTCTTGTCTAATGTATCGACTACGACGAGACGTCGCAGGATCTTGTGCAATATTTATCACGAACAAACATGCAATACGTGCGCAGAGAGAGAGATGTGCGGATGCAATGTAATCGCGAGATCCGTTACCGGTTTCCGGCGGGCGCCGCGGTGTTCACCACCACCAGCAAGAAGTTGTATTGTTTTGAGGTGTTAGCGCTTAATCAATCGCAGTTGCGCCTGCGCCGACCGGAATTACAAGCTGACAACAAACGTTGATGCGTGCAATTAGAAGGGAACCGACAAATCGCCTGTCGTGCCATTGGTTTGTCGTAAACTGGTAATTAGCCGCGTACATTCGGTGAAAGCGCTAACACGTTCCGCCACCGATTTAATTAGTCTATAACTCTTGCGCCAGGATCAGGACTCGCGCGCGCGCGCGCGCGAGCGGACGGGGGTGTCCCTACGATACATAAATTATCGTCGGACCGACGCGCGTTATTCCGGCTCATCTGGCGCCGGAGTGACACGTTTTACGTACTGGCGAACGACCTGCGTCAATTCGAGCGACGTGGATTTAATTGAGCTCGCGAATCGACACGACGCGCGTTAACGAGCGATTATTATTTTAAAACAGCTCGAGACCGCTCCGGAAAGGTTTCCCGGCCTCCTGCGGAAAACGAATTCGCGAATTTCTGCAAAATCCCGGGGAATTACGTGCACGCGCGCGTGGGCAATCCACTCGATGAAAGAAAATCGCGCGGTTTCAGCGAAGTTTTAGCAGACACGGATATTTCTTTCAACTCACCGCATGAAGCAAAGTAATTGCAGTCGTACAAAGCTGCGGAGTATTTCGCTGAATGGAATCGTCAGAAATGTGGGGAAGAGTGATCGCTTAGTCATCAATCATTGTTACTAATTAGTAGGAAAATCTCTTTTCGATTGATATGATCTGCCGTCATGTGGGTAGCCATCAACATCAGCGAGTATTTCACTCGATAATCTTCGTGGTTTTCTTTTCCTCGTGTGCACGACAGTTAATTGGATCGCCGATGCCAAGAGCAGATCGACCAAAGTTATGAAAATGTTCTTAAAGTATTGGCGATTTCCCACGGCTTCGACTGCCCACAATGCCCCTCAATGAAAATCCATTTGCCGCAGGACCGGCTTCTGGGCCGCGTCCAGAATATTCTAATAACGTTCGTGGCTATCAGCGCAATTGCCGCGGCTGCTATTGGCAGAATCCGATTGTATCATCGACATACATCGCTACAAGGAAGACACGGGCAACGGGCAGCGCACTTTTTCCGTATTCACGAGTTATCCGTGCACGCCGCGTCGACAGATCGGCAAGACTCGACAAACTCTGTGATCCGACGGCGTGGTGATGATCAGATTAGCGGCGACTAATATTACGTTTGCCCCGTGTAAGCGGCTTAATCTGCAAACGTATTTACAGCGGCGGAGAACGACGCCCGATCAATCCCCCGTTTTACACCCTTACGAATTTACCCGGCGCACGAATCTACGTGCGCGCCGAAAGTTTATTTGAAATTTTTTCAGGTACGGACACGCCGAGCGGCTTTTGAAATGCTTTCGGGCGCACGAATGAAAAGGCGGCAAAGGCCGCCTTTATATACTTCCGCTTTATTTGCGCGCAGTTTTTCAAACGCGATGTATTCCAAAGCAGGCGCGGCGCAATCCCGATGACTCTCATCGAGAGTTCGCCGGACGACGAGGGGCTAACTTGTACAAAGTACCTATATCTATACTCGCCGGCGTTGTACAATCGGATCGGGGAGCGTAATCAAACGCGGTATACTCTGACTTTGCCCGGTCTCTTCTCTCTTGCGCGCGCGACTCCTCTCCATCAGGAACTAAAGGCGTAACGAACAGAGAGGGAACCCGCCGTCCTGCAGTGACGATGTTTCCTGAAGGAAGGCAACGCAAAGCAGCCCAATAGGACAGCAGCATGCGCGCGAGCTCTCGAGCCACAATTCCGTGCGAATAGTTCGACTAATCCCTTTCTCGTGCCGCCGCATAGGACGCACTTACGTTTCAGCCTGGTACCTCCCTTGTTCGCCGTCTCTATCTCTCTTTCTCCATCCCCTCATCCGCACGCTCACGGCGCCTAAGTCCCTAATAGAATATCCGCGTATTCTCAAGCGGGGGTGGTTTCGCGCGAGCGCGCGAGCGAGCGTCTACACGCGTGTGGACGTGGATCGCGCCAAGCGAGCCTGGTTCTGGGCTTCAACAAACTTTGCCCGTAGAATCCGTACGAATGCGCATCGCCCGGCCGTTGTCCTTTGTCATCGCGCATGGGAGGATCGTGGAACTTCCTGCCTTCGACACACGGTAAATTTTGCCTCGGCCAGCCAAGCCCCGGTCGTTTCAGAGAACGTACGCGCGCACGCTATAGGTACTCTTACGGACGTAGATACGCCCGCCGCTTCTCTCGTTGCTAATGCCACCGCGCGAATTAGACTTTTGTTCGGACGAGCGAGTTCTACCGGCGCGGTAGCAGTTATCACGTTTTCGCGTTATTCCGAACGTTTGCCCGCGGAGACAGGACGTCGTTAGTCCCTCCTGACTTCGCCCTCCCGTGGGCTTTTTCCATATCTCACGCTGCTGCTATTGATAAAGTACCGTGTTAACAGTTGTTGACAACTGCATAAATGTGATTGATAATGGCTCTTTGGTTACACTATAATTTTTACGTTAAATATTTGCTTATTAAAAAAATGTATTTGTACCAAATTTTTTTATTAGATTACAATTTTGTTTATTAATGTCTAAAGTCTAAAAGCGAATAGAGTCACATCTGATCGAAAATTAATTAAACTAGATGAAGCAAAAATATTTTTTGAATGTTCAGACATTACTCATAATTGCGTAATAATAGGTTTTTGTTGGCAATTAATTATTGGATTAATTCTAATGCTATCCGATCCTTAATTACGTAAAAATTTTTTACCTGAAAGATCAATGAAGACAAGTCTTTCAGACTAAAGAAGAAAACTATGGCAGCAGAAAGAGGGAAAAGAATGAGGTAGAGGGTTAGTAATCCAAACATGCGGGCGTCTGATTGCTCAGACAACTTGGAATCCTTCTAGTCTCATTGTGATAGATGCTTCATCAAATAATGGTTTCTTCTTTTCCTGCCTTTTCCTGCCAGATCCATCATCTGACTGATGTCACAATTTCTAAAAAACAATTCACCAAACGATAAAAATAAACGAGAATGCACAAATCTGCTTGGTTGCAAAATATATTGACATATTGTACGCAAAAGCTTTTTGGTACTTGTAATTTTTGCCTTTATACCAAGAGGTATTTCATGATTGAAACAGTTTGGCTAGAATCGCCGCTTTCCAGCGGTAGACTCGCACACAATGACATCGATGATCGTTTCATAAGCGAGATACATCTTGGTCAATGTACACCTTACCATCGTTTTTTGCGGCATCGCAATCAACCCGCGGTGAAACGCGCGACCGCAAAGCGACCCGCGATCCTTCCAAGTGATTACACGTGAGATTAAAGTGGATTCGTCAATTGAAGACACGAGCAAGACGTCCGCGAATAGAGGAACGTCGAAGAGTGGCCAGAAAATCAAAATCTTCGTCTCCCTCCCATTATTCCCATTTTCTTTTTCACAAAAGAACCGTCGGAGATTCCTCGATGCTTTCCTACAAAATTGGTAAAAGATCTCGATCGACAGAATTCTCTCCACTTAATTCGATTGTACATTAAACTGCAATCACGCTGATGGAATTAGCGCAACGTGACGTGATACGAGACAAACACCAAGTGCCATCCATCAATGGCATCAATGAGGAATACGATGAAGGCTCGATATCAACGAATTTTTTCTCCTCACCCCCCCCCCCCCCCATGAAAATGGAAGGAAGCGCGAGAGAGATTACGAGGGGTGACGGCTGCAGCGCGGTGTGTCGGAAAGAGGATAGAGGTTTCCACGTCGGTGCTCACGGTGCATCGTCCGATCAACCGAAAAACGTCCAAACTCGCAATCGGCCCTGTGAAATATTTCATTCAGTAGGAATTTTTCCCTCGGATTTTCCCCGGTACTTTCTCCGTCCATGCTGGCTTCCAGCCCCTCCGCATCCCGCGGCCTGAAACTACGGGTCAACTTCCGTACGTAAATTGGGATAGACGACATGGGACACGGGGAAGGAGGGAAAATGTTGCGCGCCACACACGTAAGAGAGAGTATAATAGGGGAAAAGACCGGGAGAGAGCGAATCATTAAGCTACGCGCCCTTTGGATCGACGCGGTCGACTGGAAAATTCGAAAACACGTACGTCCAGTCCTTTGGCCTTCTGCTCGTTATCACACCCATGTGGACGTTTCCGTATGTACATTTTGCACCGATAAACACGCGGAAATCAAACGCCTCTGCCGGTTTTGCCGAAATTTCCTCCGACCGGCAAGCACCGGCAAAATCAGTCAAACGAATCGGAGAAGGACGTGATTGGCATCAGTAGTCATTAGTTCTTCACCATTCCCCGTTTCACTCTTAATCAACGTGTACAACACATTATATTGTACAATACAGTTCCATACTACCAAATGAGATACTACAATTGCCAAATTATTGATTTTTTATATACTTTGGTTTTATATGCTACATGCTACAATTAAGTAATCATAACTAACAAATCGTGTTTCGTATACGAGGAGAGAATTTTCTGAAGGAATTAATCCTCGCTAAATTGAAAAAAAACTACGAGAAAATATAAAAAATTTTCTTGTACATATGATAAATTTTTATACTGTTAAATTCAAAAGATATCTGCGAAGAAAATGTTACAATCAATTGCTGCAAAATAGAAATACGTACATTTTATCTGTAGCTTTGAACACATTCTAGTCGCGTGCGATACAACATAGTACATCATTTGATAATAATTTCGGTAATTATGTACTTTAACGGACCCAGCCCCGATGACCTTTACCTTGACATATGTTGTCAAGGTCACCCTCCTGAGTGACCTTGATGAGGTTTTAGCCGTCGCTCGTTGTTTATTAAAAAGTTATTAACAAAAGAAGTTTAATAATTTTGCACGAATTTTCAGCTGTCCACGCGAAGCAAGGACTTGAGTTTGACATATATTACAAAGGTCACCTTCCTGAATAACCCGCACTAGGTTTCACCCTTAGCACGTTGTTTGTTAAAAAGTTATTAACAAAAATGTTTAATGAATAAAGCATAATTTTACGATACCATATACGTTTACGAAAGAGTATATTTGATGGAATTTTAGCTTAGGTTAGGTTAGGTTAAGTTAAAGCAGAGAATACTTTGTATTTAACTGTTTGTGCTTTTGGTTAAAGTGAAGAATACTTTGTACTTATATTAAAAGAAACTATTCTATATATTAACAATTCACTGCTTTAAATGACTTTCCTTTCTTCGTTTATATACATATTCGTCGTTTATGTCTTTCAATATTCAATATTCTTTCAAAATAACTACTATATTTTCGAAATTTCTTTTGTTAATAACTTTTTCATAAACAACGCTCGACGACTAAAATCTAGTGCGGGTTATTCGGGAAGGTAACTTTTGTAATATATGTCAGTATCATGTTCTTGCTTCACGTGGACAGCTAAAAATTCGTGCGAAATCATTAAACTTTCTTTGTTTATAACTTTTTAACAAACAACGAGCGACGGCTAAACCTTCTTCAAGGTCACTCAGAAGGGTGACCTTGACAACATATGTCAAGGTCAAGGTCATCGGGGCTGGGTCCGTTAAAGTACATAATTACCATAATTTCTTACATGTAAAACCATGACTATTCGTCAAATAACAATAGCGTGTAAATGCTGCCTCACTGCTTGTCGCATATTCACGCGGCAGGAACGGGCGGATCCTCCCGTATTTATTACGGAACAGAGTGGAAAGCAATTGGGGTGGAAATTCTGTCGCGGGCAATCCCGCTCCTCGTGAAGCGTGAAATCCGAAAGAATCACAGTGCGTGTGAGATCCATTTTTTTCGCCGGTGCCACGGGACTTTCCTTACTTTATCGTCATATTAGGCGAAAAAAGGGGGATAAGAGCGGACGGTCCGAGCGACGCTCGGGTCGCAGCTTATCTCCGCCGTTCGCAAAGCCTTGCTTCATCCAGCGTATGTAAACTATATAAACTGAGCTCGAGGGGGTTGCGAAAGACCAGCCAATCGCCGTCGATCGGTACTTTGACGCAGGAAACCGTCTCAGTGAAATCGTTGAGTCTCGTAATACGAATACTTGCTACGTCCGAGCGAATTACTTCCGCCTCGATGATCTCGTGCCATTCTCGGCCGATGTTTGTACTCGTTTATTTAAATAAACGTCCGACCGACATATGTATATTGTAGTCCTTCCTCGTGACGCGTGTCCAGTTGGTCTTTCGCATGTGGCGACAGTAAATCCACCGTGCACTTTCGCCCTTTGAAATTGGCTAATGAACAAACGTGCTGTCAAACCGACACAAATCCAGCTAGACGCAAATCTCACCGACGTTTTATCACATGCTCGCTGACGTGCGTGGTACGTGGACACGTAGACGGAAATTGTATCTTGTGTGGTCCGAGAGTTGCGGCGAGTAATACCTCCCTCACGCCATTCCGAGTGACGTAAGACGACCTGCAGTACCTACGAGGAATGAGCGCGTCAGGAAAGAGGTCACGTCGAGTTGCTCTCGCAATCGTCATCTCAAATCAATCACGAGAATACGGGTAACGTAATCGGAAAGTCCTTTATATCCGACGAAACTAAGTTCCGAGGCAATTTGTGTCTCTCTTTGTAAGGAGTAAGGTAGAGACGACGGCAAGGGAGGGAGGGGGGAATCGAGCGGGGGAGGACGAGGGTAGGACAGCTGCGACAGAAGTAGCGACTTTGCATTGCTCGAAGCTCAGTTCAGACTACCTCGTTCTAAGACGCGGAAGAGGTCTCTCTCTCTTTTTCCTCCTCGTCGTCCTCATCTCGGTCCTCTCTCCTAACGCGTGGTACTCACCCGTCTCTTCTACCCTCCTTTACCTTACCTGCCTACCCGCCCGCCCAGCGTCCGCAATTCCCTCCAATTCTTTTCTCGAAACAAGTTTGTAAAACGCAATTTTCTCGTAGGTTGACAAGTCATCTAATCGCGCGTCGGGGTACTCTATAGTCTCTTCTCCTTTGCCCTCCCGCGTCCTGCCCATAGTCGCAATCCTCATTTTTCCCGTTTGCTTCCTATCCAGCGCGTGTCATTTTTCTCGTATATCAAAAAATTCCTCCCCCTGCCGCGTCTTCGCCGGCAATCACGCGACGGATGATTTAGCAAAGCTCCGGACCTTCACACAGAGCTTTTCACGTGCTCCTAAAAGCGTCAGGAATTTTGGAATACCACGTGACTTGCGAGTATCATCACACGTAGAAGATGCCTTATCGCCGGAAACTACATCCTTGTGATATCTCCGCGGATATCTCGATAATACTCGAATCACGAAGTAATTTATATAAATGGATTAAGTCGCCCGCGGTGATACGAGTCGATCTCACATATTAGCGATATGGATGATTAATTGATGTTCCTTGAGGTGCTCGCGATCCAAGTTCCATGCTCGTCGCTTATCCGTCCCTTCCTGAGCTCCGGGACGATCGAGCACCGACGGAAATCGATTCCCTCGAATCCGGCTATAATACCATTTGGCCCGCATTCGCGCTATCGACGGTGTCTGCACGTCACTCGGCGTTGAATTATACGATTAATCTCTTACCGAAAATTAGGTTAGCAGAGTGAGAGATCACAACGGATGCTCGGATAGCTCTGCAGTAAGGAAGAAAGGAAGCGCAATTTAACGGGGGGGAATTGGCTGAGGTGGAGAAGTCGAAGTTCCCGAATGTTCCGACTATAATTTTCCCTTAATTAATAGTCATACCGTATATTTCCGCTGATTTCATCAGTCGCGTACGCTATCAGCCGTAGCAGCGAATCGGCGTAAACTTTGCGAGATTTATTATGTATTTGTGAAACTTGTTTTATAAAATCGTGACGCATGTGCTGATGACTGAATAATGTGTCATAATGTCTATCTATAATATATCGTTCATTATTACATAATTTTTCAAGTGATCATTGCTTTCAAAGACATTCTCTCGACCTATTATTATCTTATCCTGTTAATGTTCTATTGATATCAATTATAATATATCATCTGTTATTACATTATTTAAACTGTGAAATTACTTTCAATATCGACAATCTCTTTCTCGCTTATGGCTGCGGACTTATTAAGCCAGTCATTCACTTATTCTGTTTGGTAATTGCAAAGATCGATGGCTTAAGAACCTTAACAACTTTTCATTATCTTCGAGCCGTTGATTTATTCATGTCGAATCTGTGAAACACTCGTCTGTTTCGTGATTAGCAAATTACGACATCGATCGGTATCTGCTCTACAGATTACATCGATTCCGATTCGTTACAACGCCTTTAAAGCCTTATCAGGCTGTACGGCTGATCCCTTTAGAACTCGAGCCGGGCCAATTGCAAATACAGGTGCACGAAACAATGAGGGTCCCGTGTCGATTAAAGAAGAAGAGTAAGTAGCGCGCGGCACAGTAGGAAGAGCGACGGGGGGAGAGGATGGGCATTTCACCGATTACAGGACGAATCTACAGGATCCCTTTCATGCTCTCGTTCCGCGAACGAAGTCAAGTAACAATTCCGGGATTACGGCGCTCCCGAAATGAAATTTCATTCGCGAGTCCCCGAGGAGCCGCGCGTTTCAGGGAGAGCAGATCTCTTCCTGCTCGGCGCCTCCTCTAGCCTCCGCCGGTTGGAACCAGTCGCCTCCAGTCTCTTCCAATTTTCTCTTCGTTTCGAGAAAAGCAGCGGGAGGTGCGCCACTAGGGAGTTTACCGGAAGGATCTCGTCGTGGGACGATATTATTCCTTTTCCCACCCTTTCCCTCCCTCGCTCCTCTTCTCTTCCCTGCGTCTCTTCCCCCGAGCTCGCTTCCTCGCGAGGTAAAACCTCTTGTAAAGGACTTTCGCGGTGCCACACTGTCTTTAGACAGCCCGCTGTCGCGACTTCATTTCTTTCCGTCGCCTCGCCCGACCTTAAATGACTGACGCGTAATCAGCGCGGGCGCGAACACAGATAACTCGCGGGGATTTCCGGTTGATGGAATAGCACGCGCGCGCGCGTCTAAACGTCGCGATTTACCGTGTCGCCCGCGTCGCTTGAGTCTTAAAGCGCGACGCGAAATTGCCAACCGAATCGAATCGAACGAACGATTTTACTGAATCCAAATTGAGACAGAATCAAAGTGATGGGGTAAACAGCTTCGCGCGCCCGAGCGTCGAAGCAAATTGTTCTCTGTGGCGCATAAACGCGCAATCAATCGCGGAGGAGGCGAGCGCATTAATTACCGGATGAAAGTATTTCGGTGGGTGATCCGTTTATAAAAGGGTGCTTTATTCATGTCAGCTGTGCTGTCGATACCGCTGGCTGCGCTAGCTGGAGGAAACAGAAATTAATGGGGGATGGGGTGGGAAGGAGAGGAGAGGGAAGTGACGGGAGGACACTGCATGAAATAGAAACGAAGAGGAAGTTAATCGCCGCCATGGCGATTTGTTCCGGGATTATTTGGACAAATCGAGATAACTGCCGGAACGCGCTTGTCCTATATACACAAGCGTAGGCGTAGTAGCTCGTTGATTAGCATGCCACAGTATCGAGATAAGCGGCCTAGTCGTGACGATATAGTCAACCATCCTATTCCGGTTCTCCTATAGAACGTTTCACACGCGGTAATCCGCGCCATTGTCGCTGATACGGTCTTGCATAATATGCGCTCGGTATTGCAATCAAACTGTATCGTTCTCAAAATCGAACGATACCGCGGCTTAAAAGCGAACAAAATTGTGACGCGACAGCGTTTTTATTTTACTCGTGTGGTTCACACACGCAGGATCAAACGACAATTTTCCTAGTAGATTGAAAGATTTATTTACGAGGGATGGCTGAATCTGAAGACTTGCAAAAACAATCGAATTTCTTGCTTGCGAATAATTTTTTTGGTACGAAACGCCGACGGCTACGCTTTGAAGCTAAAGTTTGCTTATCGACAGAAACGTAACAATGAAAAATACACGTGCGAGTGCAGTTTGGAACGCTTCCGTTGTTAGTAGGCCGATGCTCTAGTCCGGCGTGACGTAGATAGGAGGCGAGAACAATAATTGATCGAACCCCTTAAGCTCCAGCTATAAGCTCATGATCCTGTTATTGCAGATACGCATGGGCGCTGGTACCAATAAATTCACTTACGTTCCGGGATACAGTCTAATCAAGATTTGCGCTGAGCTCCGGAGAAAGAAAAAAAGCTTGAGAAACTCTATTGGGTACACTTGGTAAATGTGAAAATACATTTTTACGAGAAAATCCGTGTAGACGCGACGCATTCGTCGGGGTTTAAAAGTATCGCTCAGTATTGTGTCGTTCCAGTTGCAGTTTTACGGTATTTGAGAACGATATCGTGCCACATATTGTTCACGATACATTGAAAACCGACGATCATCGCGCACATGTGCTTTCGCGCGGCGATAACTTGTCGTCATTTTTTCCTCTTTTCGAAAACGTTGCAGGTGGAAATACCGTTACATCTAGGTGCAGGAAAACGTGGAAAACTGGGTCTCGCGATAAATCAACGATAACGCGTCGAGCCAAATATAAATTCTATCCGGCCGCGGTGGCGGGGCGATATCGCGTGTGTATTTTTGTATGCGTCTATACTGCGTGAGGAAAAAAAGAGGGGAAAAAATTTATAAACGCGTTGCCGTTCTCTACTTTGGACATCGGCCATGGTCACCACATGGTTCAGTATTTTAGGTGGCCGGTGGGTTTTGTCGATTCGCGCGCGCGCGCGCGCACGCGGGGAATAGATGAAAAAGAGCGAATCGATGCGCGGCGCGGTACAAAAGCATCGAATCGTTGACGGTCGCTCGACCATGAACTAAAATAGCCATTGTTATTCGTTTAATCGTGGTAACGCGTTTCACCCTACTATACGTAATTATGCCGGTAATAATAATAATAATTGCAGAATAACGGTATATGTTAATAGCGAATGAAACTCAATTCATGGAGAGAATTTCGATGAAATGAGATCGACTTTTCTGCTGGGATGACCGAACTGCTCATTTCGGGATGGATTTCTTCATTTTCTCTCGGAGATACGATGCAACGGCATCTCTGTGCGATATCGCGCAGATGTAACGTCGATAGATCGACGACTCGAAGACGGTGTTAAGTTTCCAGGATTCTCAAATCATCGATTTACAGTTGCCAAACAGGATGATGGGTGAATGCCTACGGGCGTAATAGGCCCGCAGCCATAAGCGTCGGGGTGCTGACAAGATTTGCATGACAGTACCCCGTCATTACGCCGCTCGCCCAATCAAATGTCGAGCGCACACCGTTTGCACATCGAGTGTTTATTGCCCGTGCCTTGTGCATATACGCACACGGATTTGCTTCTGCGCGGGAATGTACACGTAAATGGTTTGGTTGCATTAATAATCCATCATCCGGGATGGGGTGTAGCGCGAACCAAAAATGCGGATCAACATTGCTCAAGACGCATCACGTGTTATTTGCACACAAAACGAATTACCAGTTATAACACTCGATGTATCGATGATTGTATCGAAATATATTTCATGCGCTATTTTTCAAAGTGAGTTTTCGAAATAAACTTAACGTATTTTTAATAATGTTTTTCATATTATTAATGTGGAATATTCAACCATATTTGGTGAATCATGCTCACCTTGAACTTCAGAATACTCGCTGTAGCGGTCGTTCATCGGAGAGAGAGAGAGACTATTTATCAAGAGAAACGCGGGTCAAAACGATACTATCGCAAGAAACTCGATATGACGGGTCGTTTTCCAAGCGCAAAGAATATTAAGTGAAGGGGTTAAAGTTTATCGTTGATCCTGTGAATGTTCACGGAATTCGATCTGCGACAGTGCGACGAGCCTTATGGATAGATAAAAAGGTAACATCAGTATCTTTGATCTGAACTTGATATCTCGTTGCAGAACTCGCATCGATAAAGATCATATGACAAATCAAATTATACAGTTTACTACACGATTAACTGTAATTCTTTAGGTAAATATATTGCCCCAACAAGATACGATCAAAAACAATTTTTCGAGAAATGTACTCTTAATGAAAGCTTACTCTTATTTAAGATTATTTGAGGCCAAAATTCACATTTAATGTACCGAGGTCAAAAGATGAAAGTACTTGAACGTATAAAGACAATACGCGAAAAGCAATCGTAAAAAACAGTATATAATGTTCTTTTCTAACGAATAATAGAAGCATTTTTCTACAAGTTTGAAACATCGAGAAAGCTAAGACTGGAAAAGATCACCTGCCGGTGCAGAATAGTTATTCTCTTTATTCCTTGGTATCCAACGAGACCCGGCGTCTACCAACCACCGCGTCGACGCCATTGAGGAACAATAAATGATTATTGTCGGGGCTATTACCGCCGGAGTGGTGACCAGGCCCCATTGGAACTGTTCAGCGGTCAGTTTCTCTCGGCGAATGTGGCCTCGTGTGTACAAGCGGCATGCGTATACGTGCTGCCATTATTTCTCGTATCTCGCGAGCCCATGCACAGTGCACCCCCGCCGTCCACCACCCGGTACCGTCGGCCAGCTCTTTACCCCGTACCTCACACCCTGTACCACCCCTGAAATACCGACGACACGAGCAAACAAACTGCATTCACTTAATTCGACGCGAGAGCCCGCACCGAGGAAGATAAAGCGATTTTTGTGACAAGTCACGAGATTTATTGCCGCGCGAAGTACAGAGAGAGAGTTTCTTACTTTTCGATTTATTGGGCAGCAATATGTAAATTTCCCGTGTTAATAAGGACCTTTTAGGATGTAATTTATTGGGTAAAAGTTGGCATATTACAGTTGTTACTAGCATATTACAATTAAAACTATTAATTAAAATTCGTGGAATAGCAAAGATAAGAATGCCTAAATTTATGATACACTATATTAATAATTCAATTTACAGAGCACAACCTGATAATTGCTTAGAAAAAGATAGAAGCGAGCAAATAAAAAGTCAGTTTTGCTCGTCGCGATTGTAAGGAATTGTAAGGGCTGAATCCATTACTTGCGACGTGCGAGAAATAACACAAGTTACGAGAGTTCAAACGCACGTGGCGCATTATGCATCCGGATACCTCTTCCGTCACGAGACACACAAAGCGACGAATAATCGTGCCACGTCCAAGATCGTTATCGGCTAAACAAAGTGTCCCGTTTCATGCACAGAGAAAGCTGTTGATCCTGAACGGCGTGGATCACTTTCCTCTCTTTGTGCGGAGCTGAAACGAGGAGCCATGCATTTCTTCCCACTATTGTTGTCTTCTTTCCGAGGGACGCATTCGAGGAATAACGTCCATCTACCATACTTAATGCAAAGCCACCGCGACGCGGTGGTCTGATGGGATATTACAAAGGCAAACACGCGACCCTGTATCATTTGCATTTCCATGGGGCACCGTCGTAACAACAAGGATATCTCACATATGAGAGGCGTGAATTAATTAGAATGCTAAAACTCTAATCTCTAACTAAAGTTTACTCGGAGCAATTCCGTTGCGCGCATAACTCAATTAGCGAATCAGTAAACGATAATGATCCGTACGTTCGCATTTTCCTATTTTCTGTCCATTTAGCAACGTTAAAGTGCATCGCACAGTCGTTGGCCATACGTTTCCCCGCGACGTGTTACGTTAGTAAATATGCAAAACAGTTAACCGCCATAAAGTTGACGCGCTGCACGCTGCCCGAAATAAGAGCGTTATGCGTTAGCACAGACGTGAGCAAATTAGCATGGCACGAGTGGACCCGTTTAAATTCAATCCGGCCAAAGGGGCATCGTATCTGCATGAGAAAAGAGGATCCAATTTACTTAAACGGTGCTTCAAAAAGGATGTCCATGCGAAATCGCCTCAGAAATATTACGCATGAATTCGTCTCTTCCATTCCATTGAGTCGCGCATCGCAGATGTTATGCGTCGTGCGTGGACTTTGTAAAACGATGCAACAAAAGTCCATGCGTTTCATGCGATATTCTGCCGCACGTAAACTGCAAGCATTCAAATAAATCTCTGAATGAAAATAACTCTAATCGTGCTATTATGTACGAATATAGCGTAACTTTTAAGTTAACTCTATAATTCAGCGCAACTCAGGTGAATCAGCAGCCTGCTTTGCGTATCCCCTAAACGTATGTACGTAATTAAAAGTATCTTTTGCATCGTTAGCTATTATATTTCCGTGCGAAATAAAATCACAGAAAATCTTACCATCTCTTTGCACTCCGCGATCATTGAACAAAGAAGTACACCTCTGGAAGAGCTATCATCTCGACATTATTTCTCACTTCTGGTATATCTCGTTTCGCTAATAAGAGCCCGTAAGTTCTCTGCAGGCCGAAAACGAGTGAGGAACGAGAAAAAAAGAAAAGGAAAGGAAAAAAGAAAAAAAGAAAGAAATGCGTGAGGATGTAAACGCGGGCGTGAGGCGGACGCCAATAATTACGTAAGACTACGCATCAGGCTCCCCCATTACGATTTATAGTCCCCGCCAAGGCTCGTTCGAGGAGGCTAATCGCCGGCCAGATTGTTCCGGTCGATAGTAGTAGCTCCGACTCCCTGTCGTGTTCCTCGATGCGATGCAGGTAGCTGTACCCGGCCACGGCAGGTGATTACTTTTCACCGTTACCGCGCCGTTTCTCTCGCAACGGGCGATGCATTTTCCCCCGCGCGACGCGCGCAATTACTTATCCCACCGTTAGCGCCGTTAGGTACTGTCGTTGATGCGCGTTAAAAGCGAAAGAGAAAGAGAGAGGAGAGAGATGGTCGGACTTGAGCAAAGGATCGACGGAAGGAAGAGGGATGAAAGCTCTCGTAAACGCGGAAGCGGGTGGCGAGGACGGAGGGCTGCCGGTCTGAAGGATGAGAGGACGCGGCCCCGCCGAAAGAAACGAAGAAAGAAAGACGGGGGCGGAGGAGCAGGAGAGGAACCGAAGAAGGGGAAGGGGAAGGAAAGGGAAAGGGGGATAAACGAGGTATGGAGCGGCGGCTTCAAGGCTCGATTATGTGATATAAAGTTGCCGGAGTGAGCGGGGTGACGAAGGAGGTCGGAGAGGGATGCACCCTCGTTGATTGAGCCGCCACCTCCAACGTGCCGTGAACACATGTGCTGGTGGCAACGCTCTGATTGGAAGCCAGATGGGCTCTTCAGCCTCTTACCTCCAAGCAGAAACTCTCACCTCCTCTTCCTTCTCCGCGTCTCCTTCTTCGATATCCGAAACTCGTAGCCTCCCCGCGCAAAGTACCGCAGTAGATGACTATCCCGCGTCGGTTGCCAGTGTTTCATCTGGATAGATGTCTGCGATTGCCACGAGCGAGCTTAGGCTGAACCAGATTTATCCGCGGGAAAGAGCGTATCGGAGTTCGCTATGTCTTAGGACTAATACCGACGCGGCGAATGTCGACGTTCTAAATATGCCTATAGGTTTGTTCTACCTTGATGCATCCGCATTTGACGTGTTACTGGCGTTATTCGATGAAACATCTCCGAGTGTACTCGCAGCTTGCACAATCGTCCAAAGTTTTCTAACGTCGCTATCAAAAGTTTGCGGAGGCTTTCGCGAAACGGCGCTATGCTTTATTCAAACTCTCACTTCCTTCCTTCCCTGCTGCGTGCCGAAGGTGCAGCTACGAGATTCGTTCTAACGTGCCAAGAGCTATTCAAAAAATCATCGGGAGAAGCCTACCGTTTTGCATTAATGATGTCGTTTAAAGTTTGCAATGCCACTTGGCCATTCTCACCTGATATGACGCGATAGAATACATATTAACGAATCGAGTCGTGAAAAACTTTCCAAATGCTGCAAAAGTACAAAGCCTCAGCCTTGGGAAAGATTCATGAGCTTATAAATAATATTTCAATCTATAAATATATCTAAAATATTTAACATGTATATCTGTCCAATATTTTTAGAAATTACTTTTGCAAGCAGTAGTATGAAAAATATGAAAGTCAAAATGTATAACGTTGATTTTGACAGGGATAAGCGAAAACAATGGACTTCTTAACAAAGAACTTGTCCGCAGCAAGCCGTTTCACGTGATAATTGGTGGAGTTTATTCGACTTTGTTGTCTGAACGTATTATTTGTACTTGACGTGGAAGCCTATTAAACGGTGAATCCCTTTTATTTCATATCTGTAAGAAGTTGGAGTGCACGTTGGGCGCTAGTCGTATTCTTTGGATCAGCGGGTGGCGCAACTTTCTGTCTAATGCAGTGACGCTGTGACATCATTACACGATATCATGACAAAGAGACGCCGTGATTATTTGAACGTGATAATTGTTGCGATAACAATTGCAGCAAAAGTTTATTAAGCAAATGTCATACATTTTTTAGAATCCGAAATCTGCGAATTCTCACTCGACTTGGCATTTCTATCATTTTCAGTATCATTACACATCTATCGTAACAAAGAGGTGTTACGATTATTTTCATGCGATAATTGCAATCGCAATAACAATCGCAACGGCAGTTTTTATAAGAAAATCATACATTTCTTAAATCTAAAATATTGCACACATTCTCGTTAGTTTTGATCGATTTTAGTATTGTTATATTTCCATCGTGACAAAGAGACGCTATTGTTGCGGTTTATTAAGAGAATATTATCAATTTGTTGGAATCTTTACTATGCTGCAAATTCTCGTCTGATTTTTGATATTATTTTTGCTCGATCTCCGATTCATGCACAGAACGTCGATAATGCGACGTTTCTCGCGTACATCGCGGCAGTTTACGAATGGACATAAGCGGGCTTGTTAGGAAGAGTGGGCGGGTGGTTCGAAGATTTTCACGTAGAGGGTTTGTGCAGCCAGGGCGCAAGGGACAGTTCACTGGCTGTAGCCGCCGGCAGTCCCCAGAGGTGCCGACCCTGTTGCAAGCCGAACCTAGCCTGTGGTCGCTGGCTTGTTAGATCCAGTTTGGGGTCGCGGCACCGGGGTTGAGGAGGGACAGCGGGGGTGGCATGGTGGAGGGCGCCACTCTTCAGTAGACCGCAATCGGGTATGCAATTTACGTGGTGTCCGACCTCTGCGATCCGCGCCATCCCTCCTCGCCTGCCCACCTCCTCCTCGAATCGGCGCGCTCCCCAACCCGCTCCCGTTATCCCCCATCCTTTCATCCCACGCATTTCGAGGATTCGCACTCGTGAGCCAAAACGAAGGGGTTGGGTGCGAGACTACCGGCTCTCTGCATCCGATACGCAACAGTGAAAACGTCGCACACGGATAGTAAATCCTGACTATGGCGTTGGCTGACGAGAGAGAAAGAGAATAAGAGAAAGAGGGAAAAATTGAGAGCGAGAGGCAGAGAGAGAAAGAGAGAGAGAGAGAGCACCTCGGGAATATGGCTTGAATGAAACGGAAGAACGGAAAGCTGTAGCTGTCGCAAGCAGAGATTTCTGCGCTGCTTAGGTGGGAGCTGGTTTCTTTTCTCGTTGCCGCAAAGCACGAGGTAACCATGATTTCACCTGGCCGAGATCTCTATAGCCGGTAACGCACAGGAAATTGGTAACAGGGCGACTGCTTGAACACGCGTGCTAACAATCTGTCGAACGTCGACGTCAAGAGACGTCCTCGGCGCTTTCATCCCGGTGCTTTTCATCGCTACCGGAAGAATTCTATATGTTGCATCGAACGGATAGGAACGGCCACGTTAAATATCCGCAATAGTGATTTGTTTTATTATGCTTTCTTGTAAAACGATATTTTAATCATCGTTTATCTCGGCGGCGATGTGACAGTGCGACGATATGACGAAATGATGAATAAAATATAACTAATAAATTGATGAGAATGAAATATAACTAGTCAAATGAGTGAGATTGTCTTTTACACTTCACATCAGGGAGATTAATGATGATGATGATCGAGCAGTTTACACGCTTTATGTAATCCCATCCGTTCAAGATCCACGTGCTAAAATCTCAGGCTGTTCGACGCGTACCAATGCAAATGTCAGGTCGAACGGCATTACCCGGCGTAACGTGCATGTTAATCAGACGAGGCTACGTCGGGTGCCAGCACCGGTGGCATAATTCGCTCAATTTACAAGCATTATCGCGCTCGTTGCATTTAATCGCTGGAAATTGGGTTACGCCACCGAGCTGACGTGACCACGCTGCCGGCTTTCGCCGTATTAAAACTTTTTTGCACTTTTAAGCACTGCGCTTACGAGTGCAAATAGAATCGGTAATCTAAAAAGCGCATTGCAAAAGCGCTTTTAACAGCATTTTCGGAGGGATTCGGTTGCGGTAACTCGTAACCGCGCGCGCGATGCTTCCAGTTTTTAATATTTAATCTACTGCGCTCACGCATGGCGCTATGGTGTATCAAGTTACCTGAAATTATTGTGTGAGAATAAAAGGATATCGCGAGTCATCGGAGTGATTTTTCGCTCATATTTCCAAATATCGTTACGATCGTGGGCGACACGCAGCCAAGCGGATGTCTATACTTTCATTCCTATGAAATTTATGTATGGAAATATTCGTAGGTATATGCATAACACATGCGAAATGTCGCAGCCAGCAGCTGGAGGCCCTTCCTGCCGACACTTCGTAGGAAAATAAATTCTAGCCTAGCGAAGGCAGAAATGTGCGTTCGAGCGACTTTTTTTCCCTTGTCGCTCTCCCCCGGCATATCTTACCGCTTTTCGGTACATTCCGAAAATGTCGTCGTCGCAAATCCGACATTTTCGGCGAGCACGCCGCAGGCACAGTACAAGGATACAGGACGCAGTACGATGCGGCTCCACTCGCATTCGCACATTTACCCATCCAGAGCTAAAAATCCTTTTTTGCTGAAAAATACCTTTCTTAATTAATGCACGCAGATTGTTATCTATTATTGTGTTTCTGCAAAGAAACAAATTATCGTTTCTACAAAGAAACAAATTATTCTTACCGTAATTAGATTGCGATATTAACAAGGCACCGTGCTCTTTTTCCGCCTATAATCGGATAATACGTCGACAATGACTATCACGGGACGTATTACCGAAGGGAGTACAAGGCGGATCCCCGAGCCCTACATGCTTCCAGAGAGGTAATACAACCTCCTCTCTGGCACCCTCGTCAACTCATACCACTTTCGCCATACCCCAACAATCGAAGCCTGTTCTCTCGTTTGGTATTTAATCCCCTCTGCCTCTCCTCTCTCTCTCTCTCTCTCTCTCTCTCTCTCTCTCTCTCTCTCTCTCTCTCTCTCTCTGTTGTCAGCCGATTTGATAACGCCTGACAGCATCTTACGCAAAGAAGAGCGGCGGGAAAGCTGGTAGAAAAAAGCGAGAAGAAAAGAGATCGTGCGTATAAGGGCGCCTTTTGATTTATGTCGTCGCGTCTGTCGAATGACGGCGAACATCAATCATCTGAATAAAGGTATCGACGAGGCATGCATGGACCATCGAGCGGGCACGTGTGCGAATCTCGATTCTGATTCGACAAGCCGGATGAATGCGTGGAAGACAGAGTCTTAGCATCCCTTGGCGCACTCCCGGCTTGCGCCTTCTGCTTAATTCCTTGTCACCAGAGAACAAAACTTCTCCTTCTTTGCAAATTGCAGAAACCGAAGAAATTGTTATATATAAGCAGAAGCGCTGTTCACCGAACTGCTCTCTGCATTTCTACTTGTTAACTTTCGGTTTTATCTGCAAAGTTTTGGATACGAATGCTATTTTGTATGATATTAAATTTGCAGTTTTTGAATTATAAACGATTTGAAAATACGAGTTTGTACGAATAAAATTTGATTCAGATGTTACATTACAATACGAGGAAGCAATTTCTGTAAATCTTTAATATAAAAATCTGGAAGATCTCATCTTTTTTACATTTAATTTCATGCTTTAAGGTATATAAACACGCGATATATTTAATAAATGTAAATATTTGAATCTGCGTATTTGGCAAAAAGATACGAACGATGTATTGTTAAGAGTAAAATATAACGAGCACAGTGTTCTTTTCATGGAATAATATTGGATTGCCTGTATAACATAAATATTATATATAACAGAAAAGTGGATATTACGGTGAGGCATAAAACAGATATCTCATTTATTCGATTGTTCGAGTAAATTTAATCTTTATGCGGACCACATGTCAATATTAATCTCTGCCGGCTATATTTGAAGCTTCATGACTGATTGAATTTTTAATCAGAACAGTGCAATCGCGTTTTGCAATTATTTGAAAAAATAATACAATAAACGATGCATATGTTACCGTTGCCGGATCTATTCAAAGCGCGCGTTGAAAATTTGCAGCAGGTTATTACACGATTCTCCGCCATGCTTGTAACAACAAAAATGATCAGCGTATCAATCCAACACAAACGCTTTTCCTTACAATAATCCGGAAAACACCAGGGAAAAGCGAAAGAGTATAAAAAAAAGCTCATACCCATAAACGACACAATTTTGTTTTAACAACGCGGCGCTCTTTTTCTGTTATACATATATAGATATTTTTTTATCGCTTTATAGGCTTCGTTAGGTGGGCATGCATTTTTTCGGAAATACGCTTCACAGTGAGGGACCTTCCGTGAATGTGCGCGGCTGGCGCACGTGCGTGATTGGCAGAAATTCATTTCGGGCGATTTACATGTCGCGCGGAAATTGCGTGTCTGGTGCGCGTATGCCACGAGGCCCTTTGTTTAGATGGCAACGTTTGTCATCGGTTCTCTCCGCGTAGGTGAATTGTCGTCGTGCGGCAGATAGCACGACGAGGGTGGCACGAGAGGGTAACTCCAAGACAGCCGGCGGAATATTGGGCACAGATGCACACGGACCGTCAAGATTACTTACGGCCTTGATAATACCCAAAATGCTTAAATCCGCGCTCCGCGGACCCTTTGTCCCGTTCCAACAATGGATTTCGATGTCAACGATTTCTTCTTCCAGCTATGACGTCTCTTCCATTCGTCAGCAGTATCGGCGTCACTACGCGAACTATCGATTCACGGAAATGAGACGAATAATTGTTTTCAAATCATACTTCTCATGATTTTACATTTTAATCGTTTTTCCTTTATTAAAGGCATTTCGATGTACAATAGCAGCCAATCAATTTATGAAGAATGTAGCTTGAAAAACAAAGTTAAGACGTATACACAAGGCAAAAATACTAGATCAATTTTTGGAAAAAGAAGATCAAATAGAACTCCACCGAAAAATTATTCATGCGGGGAATCGAGTAGGGTTTTCAATCGAATTAAGCGAAGCGTTTCATTCGGCTAGAAGTAGCGCAAAAACATTTTTTAGGAAACGAATGTTTCTCACATGGCGGCGTTGTGTCTGTGTGCGCACTGGTTGCACTATCCAGGCCATGTACATGCATCGGGGGCCCGCGATGTTTGCCGATCAAACAGACTTTATAACGAGATGAGCGCGTGCAGCCTGTTGACGGAAAATATTGAACGAACGTAAGCTCCCGGCATTGTCCTCGACAAAAGGACGGCCAGTTTGTTCGCATCCAATGGAGGAACGCCGCTGGCAGGACAACTCCTCACAATCCTCGAATGTAACGTGAAACAAGCCTATTCAGACAGTATCGAGTGCTTCTGACACCGATTCATGGAATATCAATTTAATGGTCGAGACCAACATTCACGCTCGCGATTATCCGTGCCAGATTTGCCCGTGAGAAAACGACGAAAGAAAAGGTGTCGTTGTGTGTGTGTGTGTGTGTGTGTGTGTGTGTGTGTGTATGCGTGCGTGTGTATATGCGTGCGTGTGTGTATGACTTGCTACGAAAATGCTTTCTTCTTCAATCAGATTTCATTGTCACGTTCCTGGACTAAAATTGCTTACATCATTGCTTAATGCACGCATGCTTGGCATAAATGTAAAGAGCAATGTAGAATCTAGCTATTGTAAAGAACAAATTTTATGCCAAAAAACCGATGACAAATTTGATAAAATTTAAATCGTCTCAAAATTGTGGCTAAATCATAAGCATAGAGTAACGTTCACTTATTAAGTAGATACATTAAGTAGCGAGTGTTTGCTGTAACTGCGACCGTTAGAAGCACATGGTGAACACTTGAGTTCGAAATGCAAATTAATCGACGTAGGAATCGCAAGTGATCCATTCACCTATGTCCATCCTTCTCCCACCGGCATCAAACAGTGGCCTCGTAATGGGATAGCCCCGACCACAATACACCCTTCAGCGAGGCGGAAGAGAAACAAGGAAACAGCATTACCCGGGAAACGCGTCGGTAATCCCAACCGATCCAAGAACCATCAACATCAATGAATGTATTAGCGTCATTGTCGCGCCCATCATCGATATCGGGGTCCTGCTATCGCTCTGTACAGCAGCGCAGACACTTGAAGAGTAATCACGTGAAATAAAGACAAAATCGTTCAAAACTTTTTATCCGTATTCTTCACACGATTTAAATGTCAACCGCTCATTAGACAAAATCGCACCAAACAGGCTCATATTATAATTAGGATTACGGTCGTAAAACGTAAAACGTGAATCGCGCAGCGCTCGTTTACTACGCCAATACAGCAAATTACATCATTTACGCACGTACCCTTCTCTCAGCCGCGTTATCATCGACTAATGAGGTTATCAGAACAAATCGGTCTGTACAAGCGGCGCTATTTCGACCGATAATTGGTGCTCCGTATTATCCCAATCACCGCGGAAGTACCCCGACACGAAAGATCGATTATTGCCGCGCGTTGAGCGAGACGCTAAGCTCAGGATCGCGTGAAAGCGAGCCGTATAATCCCCGTGAATTTCCACGAAGCCTCGGTCAGTTGGAGAGAACGACAGTCACTCCAGATCCAAGGATTTAGGCGTGTGATGCTTGATGAAGAGGCTATTGCGCTAAGTCTGACCAACACGCGGAGATCGGCCGTTAGGACCGCCGTTGGTGCTCCGTTAGGCGGCTTACGAGGCAGTTACCAGGCCGTTACCATGTCGATGGTACCACTTGTCTCGAGAGGCTGCTACCTGCTTCAGCTTCGCCCGAATGAATGACACGATTTCAGCTTGGGCATTTGGTCGCATTTAACCCATCAATCGTCCCGTTAACTTTGGACTAGCGCACACCGATGATTCGTTATGGGCGAATTACTTTCTCGTTGCGTTACTCTCGAAATTTTTCTGAAGCTACAAGCGAACCGAGAAGATACAATGTCATGCATTCACACGCGTTTCGACGGTGACGCGATGCGAAAAATGTATCTCTGCTTTTTATTCTTTTTTTGTGTTGTAATTTTTCCTGCGAAAATCGATTATTATTATTGCATCACTGAGTCTCAATTCGACGAACAGCTTTCCATTTATCTTCGGGATTTTATTTTAAATACTTTTAAAGTTGATTTGTCAGTTCGAACAAGTTTATGTAATGTCATTTCGACAGAAATCAAGGTATTGTGCAGCTATTCTGATCTTTTATCTTCAGTTGATATACTTTTGCGGAATATATGTTTATTTATCAAATATATTTGTACAGATTTCACAATAACAAAAATTTGGAGAAAATATTTTCTGCAAGTTACGTAATTATATTTATATCATATAATATTTATGAAGGCAACTTTCATACATTGTAATTATGACGAAGCATTTATATGTGGATTTTTCATTGCAAATAGTGTATATCAGGTCATGCGAATGTAAGGAGGTAAACGGAAATGGAAACAAACGGCGTCTTAGGCGCGTCGTCGGCTGCTGTTTCTCGCAGATAAAATAGCCCGAACCGTCCGAGTAAGATAGATGTAGCTGGTCGAGCAATGCGGGGGGGATCGGCTCCAAAGAGCTCCTTAAATCACGAGTAATCATTTCTGGCCAATCGACGTACGGGCTCCCGGGATCAGAGTGCGGCAATTTACACTGGTCCCTTCTCAAGCCTGTTGTGCCGAAAATCATTTAAGGCAATCTGCACCTGCCCGTTCCTCCCCGTCACGTCTTTTTCTTCTCTCTCTCTCCAATTTAAACAAGCAAATGCTTTGCGCAATTTTCTTTACGCAAAAGTGCGCAGAATTTAAATCCCGGATCAGCTACTCGGGATCAATTACGGCGCACGTGGAGCATATGCGTTTTAATGGAAATATTTGCAACATGACACCGCGACGTGTAGTATGGCCGGAATGGAAACGTGCTATATCCAACCGCTATGTTCGTTATACGATCCATGTCATTTGCTTAGAGAATTGCAGTCCTCTGTCACACTGAGTAATCTACTTCGTTACACGCGACAACGTAACTCTGTCACCGATACCGCAGTGCGTCCCCTGTGCCCGAGTACCCTTCCTGCACCCCGATGCGTTACCCTCGTTTAATCCATTTCGACCGTATCCTTTTTTCGAGATCACGAAACAATCTCTGTCGCGGTAAAACGACGGATCTCTCCGAGGCGGATCGCACGGTATCGGTTCCATCTCTTTCCCCTTCGCCCACGTCTACTTTTATCCGCGTCTCCGCCTCGGTTCTTCTCTTTACCGCGAATAGCGTCTCAACCAGAGACGATTTTTCGCCGGAAGGAACGAATCTAGCACCGACTGTGCGCCACCGCCTCGAATTTCCAGGGCGCGCAGTCGATCCGGCTCCCGCGGCGAAAATGGAAAGACGAAACTTTATTTGTGCCTACCAAGACATCGGTCGTGCGGATTCGAAATCTTGACGTTGAATCTCTCATGCATGATTGAATCGTGTGCGACGCTCAATTAACCTTCTGTTTTATCATAAAGTAACATTTATTATGCGTAGCATAGTATAATATAATAATTTCGTTCATGATAATAATAATAATTTCAATTACCCTTTGCTCCGTTGAAGATCCGCGTCGCATGTTAGGTAAACTCTAGGAATTATTTATAACATCGGGACGCAGAAATTTGAACAAGCTTGTAACGTTAATTAATCGATGCGGGAGTCACGCGAGTAATTACTGCCACTGTACTACCTCGATAACATTGCAAATAGAGAAGCCGTCCAGATAAAATGCACTTTTTCAAATTAATTTGCGTATAGAGAGAAGCCGACCGTTTACATCAACAGTTCGGAGCAAAGAGGGAGTCGACGATTTCAACGTCAACATTCATGGCAATGATTTGGCTTTTCGGTTACATCAAGGTAATGAATTCGCCAGTGCTATCGTAGACGATATTATGACGGCGGCTTAAAATAAGCAGAAAGTTGTGCCGACTAAAGCGGAAGTATTGTAATTATGCTAATAGCCTCGACCGGTGTTCAAACGGCCTGTGATGTGGTCTAGTGGCGGACTCGTTCGGGTCGGTCGATCAAACCAACTTTTCCTTCTACTTATTAATATTACCTGGCCCAGAGTCATCTCTCTTTTCCATCTTTATCTTTTCTTCGCTTTTTTTTACCCTCTCCGGTATACCGCCCGCGCAACTCCCCGAGTAAAAATCTTTAGCATTTCTTCATTACTTATGGCTCGGCCGCAAAGTTAGCAGGGAGAGCAAGTAGAAAAGGACGTTGTCGAGAGGGAGTCGACAGAGAGAAGCGATACATGTGGCAAACAGTAAGCATTCTGCCCCGGCGAGATCAAAATCCGATATGTAAATTTTTTCAATTTAATCAATGTAAAAGTTTAGTGCAGGCACACTCTTGGTTGATCAAATTTCATATTTAATTATCCATTTGCGAGATAGCGTGAATTTCGTGTGAACGTTAACGAGCGGGAACGGCGAATGAAAACTTTTTGCTAGGGAAAAATGTTTTCTTTCTATTTTCTGGGATCAGAAGTAAAAGCGGGGAGGATGGTATCGCACGCGAAATGTACACGCGGATTAAGTTTTTGAGAGCGATCACGGTATATCATTAGGGGCTGTTTGCGAGAACGTGCATCGAGGCGAATGTAACTACGAATGCGGCAGCAAAGCCGCAGTTGGAACGGTAAGCAGCCGACGTAACGTCGTATTTATTTACCGTATTACTTACATTGCATTGCACACTCCCGCCTCCTCGTTACTCCCATGCACCTCCAGTTTCACCATGTGCCGCAGTTCGCTCATTAATGATACCGCAGAGTTACTTTCGCATGTAGATCCCGGCGCGCAAACTTGAACTCGAGCACGCACGAATTTTCGAGTAACGTCAAGTTCTCAAGTACTTTCTTGTCGTACAGACATGCGATAAAAGGAACATGGAGGATTTTATTTTTTTATTTAGGATCTCTCGTATTTAATGTTAAATATGGCAATTATACTTAACGCGAGACAAAATTGTACAAAGTTTTTTTATACATTTTAATCATACGCAATGAGCAGGTAACTTGGCAAGATAATCACATTTGTCTCGTGTGCAGCATCGAAAAAGAAATACAGAATTTAAAAAAAATGTAAGTGCAAAAGTACAGTTTCCGATTAATCGTTTCATCGATGAACCCGACTGCGACTTTTATATTCGTTCGCTGTAATTTTAATGCTGTAGATAGAAAACGAGTCGCCTTTTGAACATGCAATGTATTATAGCAACAAGCAGTTCTATATGTCGCGATAAGTTTCGCTCTCTCTCTCCCCCTCTACATATGTACATGTACATATAAATATTAAATATATTCAGGAACTTTTGAAGCGAAATATCGTTGCAGTCTTGTGTCTCCTGTGCTGAGGCACCGAGGGAGGATATTATCTAAAGCCGGTCTGCAACCGTCTATCGAGCCGTACGTCTCGCTCGGTGCTCCATCGAATCTCACGGATCTCCAGACGGCGCGGGGTAGGACGCAGGGGATGGCGGGGTGAGGTCGGCCGGATGGGGGGGTGATCGGTGCGGAGTAAGTAGAGGAAAGAAGTCTGGATCCAAAGGAATATTTATCGAGTGGATATTGAAATTGATGGTCGCTACCTCAGACATGCTAATCCGACGAGCGAGCGGATTTCTGATAACGCCCGGCGACGGGCAAGAAATAACAGAAGGGTAATTCAAATCGAAGACGCGCCGCCGGCAAGATTACTTATGAGGTTTACTTATGAGGCACCGTGGAAAAACGCCGTTCCGCATCCTTTCCGCTGCCTCCCACCGTGTGCTCCTCTCCCTCGCACACTCGAGCCTCGGGTAACATCCGAGGGAAAGACATTTTGCCGAAATCAAGGACCTGCCACGAGCGAACGAGATGTCAAATCGAGCGCCAAGGAGAGCGCGAAGGAGGTTCATCGAAAAGACATTTCCCACGAATTTTAGAGCTTATGAGAGCAACGATAAACGCAGCGATGAGATACTTCGAGCTTTTCTATGTTCACTGAGAATAATTCAAATACGTGGCATCATAGCAGGATGATATGGTGCACTCTTTTGTATTTTGAAAATCTCGAAGATGATGCGAATCTTAAGATACTGAATTCAGTCAAGATAATGTGCCATCGGCCCTCGCGATGCAACCACGTTCAGATTACTTTATTAAAAATGCATAAACGACCGTTTGTTTACAGATTGTGCATCGTTGCACCGCAAATACTCGCGGCAGTTTTATCAGGAGGCGGCGAAACGCGGCGTATGCGACGGTCGGCGCGATGCGTTTTTCTCGCCACAAAAGGACAACGCTTCCGTGAAGCTATTACACTTAACGAAATGGAGAAGGGTGCGTCGAGGTAACCGGTAACTACCCGGTTAACGCAGCCTGCCGCGTTGGTGGCGACGGCGGTAGCGCGGCTATGGCGGGCAACACGAAGGCGGTGGACAACGAGAGGCGGTATTCCTGCAAAAGGTTATAAAAATTCAATTAACTTTGCAGTTTTAATTAATTCTGTATTTATATGACGCGATAAACAGAAACTACCCCCCACACGGCCGTTTCGCTTAATCCCCGCACCGTTGCGCAACGGCGCCACGGTGACGCGCAACCCCGACTTCCGCACGCTACCCGCACGCTCCGCTTTTACCACTCCTCCTTCTTCCCCTCGCTGATCCCAATTACTCTCCACCGTTTACTCGCCCGAAAGAGAACCAGAGACAAAAACGTCGAAAGTTGCAGGTTTGCCGATAAGTTCCTAATGACGGCGCGCTGAGATTTGCGAGAGTTACGTCGGTGTAACGTCCAGCGGGGATCGCGTTAATTCAAAGGTAAAGAGAGACCGAGGCGAGCCCGGTTATCCCACGATGTTACGGGATGTGGATTTTCAACGTCGCTCGCGAAAGTTTCGTCGACCGTAAGTACCGCCGCTACGAATTTAAATTCCGGCACCGCGCCGTAAAAATTCTAGATAGAGCTCGGCCGTCGATGCGAGCGGGTTTCGCGGCTGACTGCAGAATTGGCTGGTTAATTTCACACTCCCATGATTATATAAGCGAGATGGGGAACATTTATATTCGCGCGCGCGGAGAGCCGAGGGTGTCTGATTGGGTCCGATATTCAGGGAATAAAAAAGTTGGGAGCTGCGCGCCATGCCACACGCTCTCTCGCGTTCGCGTCGCCTCTCCTCTTTTCTCCTTTCCACCAGCTGTTGGTCCCTGTTTCTCTGGTCCTTTCCTCCTCCCTTAACTTCTCCGCGAAAGCGTAGATATCCAGCAGGACCAGAAACGTATAGACGCGATGCTTCCGTTCGCCGAATCGAAATGTTCGATCATACGCGAGATTGGCTCATTCTTTACTTTCTTGCGGCGTTCTATTTTCGTGGAGAACCCAACGAAACGCCGGAATGGACGACGGAAGGTCGAAGTATGAAAGATACTTTGATTGTAGGAAAAAATCAACGAAATGAATCGAGTTAAGCCTTGTGAGAATTAATTTCTACTGTTTCTGAAGGTTTCCAAGCAAACACAGTTCTCGTGATACATATTTATTGTAATATGTTTATTTGTTCTTTTAGTGTTAGTTTTTAGTTTTTAAAATTTTTAATAATATAGGTTGTAGTAACCATATATTAGTTAAAAACACTAAACAAATGGGAGAAATATATGTTACAATTCAATATTATACGTCATTAACTGTCAATTATGTTTTTGACTTCAAGACTGCGTTCTTTGGGCTGCGACTAAGTGCTGGTTCATTGCGAAAATCCGTATCGTAAAGTTCACTTCAATCAAACGGGATCTAAGCAACGTTGGTGATAACCGTTTTACAGCCGCTCATGGCCGCATAATATGCAGCAATAAAATTACGTGGTCTCCAGTGGCGCTTTAAGCACTGCTACTACGTAATGAAAGCAGCGTTGAAAGCACGTACCATAGCGATTAACGTTAATATTGACATTAACATGCATCAAACAGCTTGAATGATAATGTTACATACATGTATATGTTATTATAATTAAATTACGTTTGCACACTGTTGAAATAATATATTTACCATGCATAATGTGCAAGATGTGTAACAACAGTAAGACCAAATACTACATTATTTATATTTAGGAAGGCTATCAGACTAGCAGCAATCGGAAATCGTTACAGAGACGTCTTGGCGTGCATTTTACTCTTTTCGGATACTCGATAAAGCCCTTTCTACGGCCCTGAATAACCACATCGATACGTCCTCGCCCGCGACCGACCGCGATAGTCTGTAATCGTGGAAATTTGGAAAAGAGCTGCAGCAGGCCATTGTGAAACGAGCGGCTCGGCAAGGGACGAGAGGGATGCGGAGCGGGATGAGAGCGAATGGGTGGCAATCTGTAGCGAAAATGCGACTCGCGCGGGACTCGTTTCGAACGGTCAGGCTATGCGCAGGCTGCTTTTAGTGTGAAATGAATGCTTGTAATTACGAGGGGGTCGCAAGGAGGGAGGGCAGCAAGGGGTGCAAACGGGCAAACGGCGGGTGGGCGCGAGGGCAGTAGGTGGAACTGGCCGGATGGGAGTAACGGAACGGTTCGCTGAAGCCGCACGCGCTGATCCACAATGATAGACCGTACCAGTCGCTCGTACCAGCCAGTTCATTGGTGTTGGTGCGACGCTGCACGCTGCCCATCCTCTCATAATGTCCACTAATTGTAATAGCCACCCTGTCTGTCGAGTCCTTTGCCTCCCTTCGTCGAAGGTAAAGGGACAGACAAAGTGAAAGTTGCGTGGAGAGACTTGCGAGCTGTGTGTGGGGTGCCCTTACGTCCTTTACGCGGCAAAAACGTGCAAAAAATGTAGGTCTCGGACGAGGGAATCGTTAAATGACAAAAAGCGAAGGAGAGAGGATCAATCGATTATGGTCGATTGATGTCGGGAAATTCTTGGTCTTGCGTGATCTTCCGCCCTTCGCGACGAGATGAACGCGGTACGTTCCACTCTACCCCGTTTGGATTACAGGTGAACCGTGTCATTGCTCGTCCTATCAATTCAACTGGCTCCTCTCAATTTAAAAGCTGGTGTCCGCTGCTCGTTGATCAGCTGCACGATTTTTTGTGCACCGTTGCCGCTGAAGTCTTCTTGTGATGCAAGTAGTGCTGTCAGTGCAAAGGAATTCAGTGCCTTTGGTTTTATATATTCTTAATGCAAGAATTTTTATATGTATATAAATGTTTAATACGTATAAACATTTGAGGTAATTCCGGGACAGATGGCCACACGGGAGAGATGATCAATCTATAATTTCTCCACTGAATTTTTCTATTTAATTTCTCTATAATTTCTATAATTTCATTATTTGCCGCACAACTATGTTATCAGCCTGTGACGAACTTTAGTTGCAACAGGAGTTTTAATATTTTGCAGAAAAATATCATAATTGTGAAAATATTTCTGTTTTAAACTTTACTGCCTGCTGAAAATTTTTTCGCATATTACTATTCTCGCATAAGTATCAAGAATACTTGACTTGACAGTAATCAAGATTTTAGGTTTATTTAGAATCCTCCACATATAGTTAATGTCATATAGTTTTTATTTGTGCACATTTGCAAACACAGCAAAGCTAAAAGCAAAAGTTAACTTAATATTTTTAATAAAAATCAACACCATCTTTGGATTTGTCTTATTATCGAGCATCCTTTATACAGATTTCATTACATAAATCTTTTTATGATACCAAATATGCATACAAGATATAGAAAAAGCTCGTTACATAGCGCAACTATGAAGCGTAACTTCTGCCCGGCACACGCAAACGTGCCATTCATGATCTGTGAATAAATATTCACACAACTTTGAATGACGGCAACAAGCAGCGGCTGCCGGTCGTACGATGAATTGATACCTTCGTGAAAGACCGATAGCTAGTGCGGAGTTATACATGCATCTATCTTTTCTCGTATACCATGAATTCCCGTTGGAGTGGAGAGAAAAAGAGGTCATATTGCAACATCATCCGCCGCATAAAGCTTCTCGTCGCGTTCCTTTCAAAGTCGCTACAAAATCTGCGCCGCTGCATGAACGCCCGACACGCGCAGATTTTATTAAAGATGCGATCATGTGTTCGTGGCGCGAATCAATACGGAAATACGAGCGAGCCTGCGAAATACGAGCGAACGGTAATTACAAAGTCACAAAACGCGATGCACATAATGTACCTTGCAGTGTAATATTTTTATGTAGACACATCTTAAAAATAAACATCAAACTTTTCAAGTAAAAAGATGCGATAATTTTAATTCTTCATTGCACTTATGACAATACGGATATTTGACTTTTTAACAAGATAATATTGAGAATATTGACAAAATAATTGGAGTGTTAGGTTTCACACCTCATTTTATCCCCGACGTTGCAACATCATTCCCGTTTGGGCGAAATGTCTCCCCGCAATCGACTTGCGGCTACATTAATTTAGCGATTCAGGGTAATATATTTCGGAGTTTGCCAGCTGAAACAGCTTTATGCGCCAGATTTAATTAATAATCTAGATTAGATATATGAGTCGTGTTGCGGGGAAACGTTCTTAGTTGGCAGATTCGGCCTCGACTGTAATTTCGCCGGTAATTGGACCGATACGGAAAACTTGCTTCTCCATCTAATCGACCGCCTATCGCGAAACTTGTGCCAACTTGATTTTATGTATATCAGGTGCATGTGATGAGATAGCTACTATTTATTGGACACACTATTCAACCATTAAAACCATAAAAAAATGTTTGTTGGCTGCATGAACTGAATGTAACACATGTATAAAGAATCAAACTAAATTCTTAATAAATTCTCTCATTACAACCTTTTAACTCTGACACTTTAGATATTCATAAAATGATAAGTACACAACTGATAATGGAATGTTGCGGAACACCCGATAAACAATTTGGAATTCGGAAGAACATTTGTTTCATTCCATGTCTTGTGGTCTCATCTTTACATCTTCGTAAATAAAACGACGTTATCCGCAGCAATTCATTAACTATGTCGGGAACAATTACGATTGTCAAGTCGGGACGTAACGAGATCTGAGACGAGCATAATTATGGCTATCAGATTCGGAGCTAATAGCTCTGCATCACCCCGGAGCGCGGAGTATTGTTGCCATCTCCCTCGTTGCCTCCGGGCTCTCTGCGTAATTACCATTACCCACAAACCGATAGCTACCGTGCTTATCATATTCTGCGGCAATAACAGCGTTGATACAGCTACCGCGCCGTGATTGCATTCGATTCGAGACGCGATCAGAAATATAATGGTTCAGAAAACTGAATGAGAGGAACGCCTGCATCTCTATATATTTGATAAAACAACAAGTTTACGATGCAATATGCTGTCATATTTTGTGTAATTCTGACATTTACGGATACGGGACAAATTAACAATGAGAAAAATATTAAAGTGAAATATTGTGTACAGGCAAAATATTGTGAATAAAAATCGAAATACGTTAATCAGTGGAGGAAGACAGCCTCGAAGCGAGACTCTTGAAATTTCGCTCGAGATGAGAGACTAACATTAATATAAATTTTCTGCTTACTTTCATAGCGTCATCACTTTATTACCCGCGTCTAACCATACTGCGTATTTACTTCATGCTTAATATTCTATGCTTTCATGAGACGGGAGACCGCTTTACGACCGTCGCGAAGTACCGTATAATGCAGTTTTAAGCCGCGACTTGCGAGCCCGGGAGACCAATGATAAACCGCCAACAATAATAACGCTTTACACGATGTGGTCGAATGCCCACTGGAAAATACATTATGATCCCATGCATAATTTCTCGATCGAAATAAAAAATGTATTTGCACCCTTGTCACGTGCGCCGTTGCATCGTCAACTTGAAACTTGTTGACGATTGTCCCGGTAATTCCCGAAAATGCAATCTTCCCCCGCTTGCATTATAGGTGGTAACGTTATTTGTTGCCTTCGTTCGCATTTGCGTGGATATGCGCCTCTTTCCGCGTTTTAATCGGCGCGACAATGTTGTTACGCCGTTATTATCAAAAACACAATGTAAAAAATATAATTTGTTTCGGGAAAAAATATATTTTTCTCTGTAGCGCCAGGGCGTAAATTGCAATTCTCCGCGAAACATTAGCCGTAAATCACGAGGGAGATTGGTTTTTTAAAGAAATTTACAATCCGCCGGATGGCATGTCTAACGGCGTTCGCTCAACGGTCGTACTTACGATGGACATAGGAAGAGAGCTTCCCGGCGAGAAGTACAGAGAAACAGAGGGTGAGGCGAGCGATAAACAAGGGAAAGAAGAAAGATGGGAAAATGAGAGGACGCTACTCTCGTGCGACGAGACGGACGAAAGGCTCTGAACGAAAGTAGGAAGGAGAAAAAAATTAATTTCGAATAGTCGTCGTCGCTGCGTCAGACAAGGCTCTGATTCGATCCGCTCTCTCGGAGCGACAAGAGAGGAGATAAGGGGTGAGTTGGGGGGAGGACAGGGAACCCGAGAGGCGAACGAGAATATACTCGAAAATCCTGCGGTGATACGCGGAGAATGAAATGAAGGCGGAAACCTCGTAAAGCCCCTTACATCGGCGCGACGCGCATCGGTTACGAATCAATATTTAATCACGTGCGTAAAGTACAAGTAGCCTAGAGAGGAAGAAGTGGAGGAGGAGGAGAAGGAGGCAGAGTGCAAGTGGAACGCGCGTGCAAGCGAGAAAGACAAGAAAATTGCGCCTCCCGCGCGAGACGCGGGATGGAGTGATTTAATTAAGAGAGCGAAGCCACGCCAGAAGAATAAATCTTATCGCGCAATTAACGCATACGTCTCCCCGCCCGCCGGATTATCCCGATGTCTCTCGCACTCTCGTCTCTCGTGACACTCGGCGTTGCGTCGGTTCTTCTTTGATTCCACGTTTTGCGCTCGTTTGCCTTTCTTCCTTCACTCTCCTCGTGAGATCTGGATTCGTCCGTGCGTCTTTCTGTTCCCAATCGCCTCCATACCTCTCTCTCTCTCTCTCTTTCTCTTCCTCTTCCTCTCTTCAATCCCTCTCCCGCTCTGTAATACTCTCCTTCGCGTGGGAACCAAACGTGAACTCTTGTCACGAGCACGTGTGCGCGCCGCAACACGGCTCGCCGGAAATGACGTAATAATTAATGGACTCGTATCAATTAGCGGGCGCCTACACTCCGGCCGTTGGTCGCCAGTTTTAAATCGGTTCATGCCACGTTGCAAATCTCTCTCTCTCGGTCTCACCGCCACTCTTCTCCGCTCCTCCTCCCTGTCGCCCATTTCGCGTACGAGCCGCACCTATTAATTACGAAAAGGTCCATCAATTTGACACATTAACGTATCGCCGGTGCAGGTGTCGCGCTAACGCTAAACCGCGCCGCCATGTGCGGCGAAAAATGTCTCTTTGTCCGCGGCCGTGCGGCCATTTTTGAAGTTTTCCATGTGCGAGCGATCACGTCGCATTATATATTATATTATAATTATAACGGGCGACGTCATGCGCGCGCGCTCGGCATTTCGGTGACTCTGTGAATCTTCGGAAGGGTCCATTATCTTGACAATAATCAGCAATATCTTCCGGGGTGTTTCTGATTCTTTAATTTTTCTCGCAGCAGTGCGTCGCAGTGTGTGAATTATGGATCGTACATGGCGACCATAATTCACGCATGGTGCCGCTAAGTGACGAAATAACGTGCCAAGAACGAAGGTGAAAGAGCGAAACCGAAAGCTAACGCCGCAGCTGGCACGTGAGCGCGGGTACCGCCGTGCCATTATTTATGGGGTTTACGGGATTTGGTCCACCGCAATGGTAACGGCGCCGGGCATTGCCGCCCTTAAGGGCCCCGGCTCGCAAATCGAGGGTGTTGCCAAGTGGAAACTGAGAAGACGTTACTGTTTACTATCTCACCGCGGAGGACCCACTCGGTCCCCCGGAGCATACGTTTGCTTATATTGTTGGCCCGCGGTCGCATTCTCTGGTCGCATCATCCTACCCCTAAACAACGAGTCCCGTACACCGAGTGCTTCTCCTGGGAAGTTAACGACGGCCTGCTTAGGATAATACCAGCGTCAGAAAGCACTGTGGTCCGTAATGCAGGTACGCGGACATCTGCCGCATGCTGTAATGTCACGGAAATGGGATCGTGTAATTCGATGCGTCGCGGCGACCGGGGAAATGTTCCACCACGCTTAACGACACCCGTTACATTAGTTAGCTAATGATGGATCAAATATTGAACACGTATAAATATGTATATATTACACGATGCATGTATCAACGCATAGTGTATATAAAAATATATTTATTAATATTAATAATAATGCAACGTGTTACGTGATGCTGACACTTAACGTCATTTTACGAACGAACTCTCGGTTATTAGAATAATATTGCATCTCTGTAGCAACCCTCGGTGGTCGATCAATCGAGCTCCGAGTCAATCCTACATCCGAGAAAAATGAGGAAACGAATCTCCCCCGAGGAGATTGCCGGATCCGATGTAAGTTCCCAGACGACGACCAATTTGCAGAAATAAAGTTCGGGCGGCCATTGTTTGCCGAATCTTGCACGCGGAAATGGCAGCGAGGCCGTCGCGCTTTTCTCCACTCCATACATCTTCTCGAGGGTGCGTCTAGTCGTACGGTTATCTTTCGTTGGACCTTTCGAGGCAGAAACCCCTCTCTGTTTGACGTATCTCGTTTAAGCTCTGAAATCCGCTTGTTTATACAAACTAAGGTACACCGACGGCGAGTGAAATGGAAATAGCAACAGGAGGGAACAAACGCGGAGAAGACAAACGCTAGGGAAAAATTTTTCTATAGACGCCTGCTCCATACAATTTCATCCCTAACCGACAAACTTTTCTTTTTAACCCGACAAGCTTCTTATTGCGGGAGACAATTCCAAGAACTGACGTTCTTCCCCAACCTGCGTGCTGTCGCCTACTCTTATTTTTTTTCTTCCTGTAGCTTGCACTTTATCCAGCTTTCGTCTTGCCCTCTTCGTTTTCTTTTTCGCGTTCTTCGCGTGTGTGATCTACGAGCAGCTATCCTAGACTTTCGCGTTCTCATTTTTGCAGGATCGACCCTCGTAAATCATAGAGAAATTTCGTGAGTAACTTGTTCCTTCGCATTCATGCTAAACATACGTAACTATCTCGCATCATCAGATTCTTGCGAGATACGTATTATTGATCACCACTTTGTGCATCTCGTTCAACAAATATCCTGCAAATTTAGCACGAGAGTTTAGCAAAAGGACGCTATCGAGCGGCTCCCGATTTATGTACATATTTGCAAATTACTTTTGAGAACGGAAAAGTACGCGCACGATTAGGGATGCTGCGATCGAGAGGCGTAAAGTTCCGCTTCGCTTTGCCGCTCTCACGTCGATTCGTTTCGCCACGAGCTTTTCGATGAGTCCGCGATTGTTTCAGCCTTTCACGTGCATGCACTGACCTGTGCACCAAGTTTGTTTTACGAGACATTCAGAAGTACGTAACAGTCGATTTGCATTTATATTAGTGCTCGCCGGAGCGTGAGTCTTAGACCATTGTTCGTTCCAACCCCGTCAATTTGAGCGGTACCCCGGCCAATGCCAGGTTCACCCCTCCCCGAAAACTTTAAACTCTCCGGAGACCGTGTTTAATCGCACAGAATGAGCGCTGGAAGATATGAAGATACAATCTCGCATTGGAGCGCAATGTCCAATCCGCGGGGATTAAAAGTCGATCGTCCAGCACGTGGTTGTCGATGGGGTACGCGTTAATACGCCAGCTGATACACTATGACGCCTTCTGCGCCTTCTCATAGATGATTCGATTTAGCGGTAATAAATGAGACGGACGAACGATCCGTGAAATAGGCTCAGACGCGTCAGGCGACTAGTGGTTCTTGACGCGAGACGAGTTTAATCCCCTCTAAGAGAAAATTGGCACCAGATTTATGGAACGTCCTATTATTCTCGCAGTTGTATATCCTACTATTTAATTAGCATATCTTTTATATTTTTTATGTTTCTCTGAATTATTTTATCGTTTAATAATTTTTATCACATTTGTGTGACGCGACAAGAATGAAGCTTTTATTAGAAAAGCGAAAACCACGCGGAGAGAAGCGTAATTTGTGGGTGTGTATATAATCCTGATTGATAGTAATTTACTCGAAAGTTTCACGCAATTTCGATCAACGGTCGATGGTGAAAACGAAGCACTCGGCTCGAATGGACGGAATGGGTGGAGCGAGCTTAATAAACTTCATCACGCATACCGTTCCATGGTCGGCAATATAGCAACGTTCTCGATAATCAGGCTTAAGTTCGTTGACATGGGCGCGAAACTATTTGACGGCCGAACAGACTGATTGGTCGATCTAATTATCGGGACGATTATAGGCCCGAAGCGCGCGTGCTCGCCGTTTCTCGTCAGCGAAACGAAACTCGGTAAATGCCAGGCGTGATCGCAACTATTCCCGCCGGAAACTTTCGCGAGAAGTTTCCGACGAGCGCACGAGGAATTTCCTACGTTTTTCGCGAGCTAACAAAATACTTCAATATAACTAAGCGGCTTTCGAGCCGAATGGATTACTTTCGAATGACGCGAGGTAAAATACAGGAGAACGTGGGCCGCCTAGGTGAAATCTAAACGTAGCCTTGTTCAAGTTTTAACTTCTCTCGAGACAGGAGGGCGAACGTCTCTCGAAAATTTACTAGCGCAGCCATCGTACAAATTGTTGCACATTCCGCAAATTGCCACACGGAGTCTCGCGATCGCGCTTACTAATTAAGGGCGCGCGAAAATGATCTTTCTTCCGCGTTTATCAGATTACGACACACGAGACGGCTCATTAATTACTGTCGCAGGGATACAGTCGCGTTGGACGTGGAACGTTGGGTGGAAATGGGATAGCATTTTTCCACCGGCTTATCCGGCATCGCGAATTCGTCACGAATGAAGTCGGACAATTTAATTCTGCGGGCTGATTTGTACGATTACCGCGCGGGCGCGCGCAAGACCGTCCGATTGCATATATCGCGCCGTACAAGGAAACATTGCCGTCCGTTGCGCGCACGCTACAAAGTTTTTCTCTCCGACACCGCACAGATGCGGGAGAAAAATCCTATCCACCCGTATGAATATTCAGTCGCGATAAATAAAATTATGCAACCCACTGCAGCTGCCTGGGTGATCGCGTTTCGCGCGTGTACCGGGACTCTTTGTATGCAAGGTGTAGAGTCGATGGAGTTAGACACGATCAAATTAGCGTGTCCTCGATTACACGTAAACTAGAAAATGCGAAAAACTTGGGCCAATTATAGCTCGAATTTATTTATACGGGTCCATTGAATACCATTCCGTTAATCCCCGAGCACATTGGCGAACAAACTGGCGAATTCGAAGATCGTCTTACGTAGCTACTTACTTTTCCGAATTAACGGAATATTTGCAGATAAAAATAGTTACCGTAGGTTAACATGATTATTGTATAAACAACGATAAAACAGAGTCGTTTTAATTTTTTAGGAATTTATTGCAATCGAATGTGTGTCTCGTCCCAAGCCATTACTACACGCTGCGATCATTGGTCCAACGTACGGCAAAATTTAATCCTGAGCGTGTTGAAAGCGTATTCAAGAAGTCATCCGGCGACACGAACAGATATTAATTTAGGTGGCATAAGTGAGGTACATACCGCGAGCTAGGTGCTACGTAATATTTAAGCTGAGTGCTCGAGGCCGCGTTTCGCTTTTATGTACGAGGGGATGTGCGGTATGCTAAGCTTGTCCACGACCGCTCCCTCGTCCCCGCCGTAACCACCTGAATTAATCGCGGCGCCCTGCGAAAATAATTATTGCTCGTCCCTTGCCTCGCGCGTACGGCGCGATAATTAACGTTTACACGTCGCATCGCTCTTTTAAGCGTTCAAGGCGCGTTTCCCTCCGGAGTGAGTTAACAATAACGTCGCCGCGAACGGAGTCTCAGAGGCTGTTCATTTCCTTTCCTTTTTGCTTGTTTCAGCAGAACATAATCTATCGCATCGCAAACTTTGCTGCTGGAAATAGCTATTCAGTTATTACTTTCTGCGGAATTTCTTTTCGCGGAAAAAGGTGCTCTTATATTAGAGGAAAGGTACTAATATCGACATGTTGTTTTTGGGGATTATCTCTTAAAGCTTGAAATAAAATTTATTTACATGTTCTGTGTGTGTGAATAAATTTCTATACACATGTAAATAACTAAATAAATAAATACATGTGAGTGTGTTTTCTAAGATACATGAAAACACATATTGCGCATCATAAAGTATGTCAGATTACGGATTACACTCTTATTAAATTTTTCAAATTGCGGTAAAAACAATAAAAATAAAAATAAAATGCTTATAGTGAAAGACCTTTTCCAGAACTCTCGTTCTCTTTTCTCTTGTAATCTTGTGATTGTGGTTTTGCAGAAAACAGAAAAACTCTTAGACTGCTCTTTCGCGCGTAATTAAAACTGCGTGGTCCCGCATGATAAACGCGTATGTTCTCCCGATCACAGTTGCTGGTCGCAGTTTACTTGGCTCGCCGAACAACGGGTGGTCGTAACGCTCGTAACGAAGCACCAAGTAAGTGCGATTCACTTGAGGTGACGGAGCGTGCTGAGAATCCGATCGCACCAACTTCAATCCGATTTGCTAAGCTCCGAGATTTTTGACCTCCAGGGTCAACGACACTCGTCAAATCGAACGATTCGATCTCGTGATTTAGTTCGAATCCTACCGTAGCTTTCTTCTTCTCTTGCCGCTTGCTTCCTCTTACCATGACTAATCTAGGTTTCCGTAACGCTGGACAAAAGACGGCCGGAGACTGTCGCAGCCTCCTTGGATTGCGGATCACGTCTTGACCGCACCTCGTCCCGTCGAATCGGATCCCGAAACCAGTCAGACCCGGTGAGCAACGTAGCGTAAAGCAGCCTGATTGTCCATATTGTCCGGCTGTGCTAAGTTATGGTGATCCGTAATGCTAACCGGGTTGTCCTTAGTCTCAGTTCCACGTGGAACGCCAAATCCGTTGCCTATCGTTGCGATACGTCTCGCCCGAAGGCGATGGGCGAGGTCGTGAGGCACGTCACGTAATAAAAGTAGAAGGCTGCCATGTGTTTCCAGTGAGGGAAGAGATAACTTCGCCGACCTCCGACACGCGATGTTCAGCCGGAAATCGACTCTTCCCTCACTATCGTTATAGCTGTTGTCACGTTAAAATTTGCACAATCTTCGCAGGAGAACTTTACATTTCGCATTCGGTGGAATGTTAGGCACTGTGTATCTTTGAGATTAAAGGCACCCGCGATGTAGATAGTTACAATCGGATTTGGCTTCCACGTTGGAATCACATTTCTTGTCATTTTCGCTCCGTGAAACCAAATGTATTAAGTGTATGTAAAAGTTTTAGTCTTTTGTTAGAGTTCTAGTATTATTGTTCAAACTTTAAATATTAGATTCTCACGTTTATACTTTTTTGAAGAGTTGGCATCAAAGTTTGTAAAATGTTATATGTCATGATTTAACGATAACTTCGAAAAACAATAGTGACGCGATGAATAATGAAAATATATATGTATGCTTTTCGTATTCATCAAAATTATTTTGTGCTTGAGTGGGAAAATTTTTCTGCACGTGACGTATTCACCCAACTTGGCGCCTTCGGATTATCACTTATTTCAATCAATGTAGTGCTTTTTAATTGGATAGTATTTTTGAGATGTGACTGGGATAAAATTGTTTTCGCAAAGGAATTCGAAATTTACCTAAAAGATGGTAGAAAATCGTAAAAAACGAAGACAGATATTTTCATGACTGAATTGTATTGCATGTACATATTATGTACCTGAAAAGCATACATCTAATATTTTTACATAAGTTTAGTCATTTTTTTCTTATTTTATTTTATAATATATAATGAAACCTCATTTTTTTCATGGACACGTACAAATTGCTGTTCAAGTCATGTGTAGCGTTATCCGCAGAGGAACGAGTTATAGATTTACAGGAGAGCCTGTCGCATTAAATGACGTTGGTCCAGGACCGCGAGTTACGCTGAGCTGGCGACTGCAGAACGTCGTACAGAACGTTTCTGGTCCTCGTTAGCACCCTCCTACGCCCGGTTTGCGCTCTCTTCCGCTTCCAGGCACATCCACTTCACTCAACGAAGGCACCGTGCCGAACAATCGTCTCGTAATTCTTCCCAATCAACCGATTGTCGAAGCTAAAACTATTGTGTCTTTCCATGGGCACTCCGAAAGGCTGAGGATTCGAAAGCATCCCCTTAACCGGCACATAACTCCCCATCCCGTCGCTCCCTTAGACTAGACTCCTTCGTCTGGTCTTCGTTGATGACACTGCCGTCACCTCGATGGCGACAGCGTAAAACGTTCCGGTCCCCGCTGAGTGCGGTCAATCGACCGGCAACGACAACCATTGTGTCTCTCGAGAGGCGTTAAAAGACACGTTTACGTTTCGTCATTGTGACCGTGACATTGCCGTTCGCGATTTATCGCGTTTAAGGGAATTTGACGCTCGCGATGAACCGCAGAGCTACCGGACAAATATAAAAAAATGTCAATATGATTGTGCAAAGCTAAATTATGATCTATTTATTTTGCGTCATTTATGTAACTCGCGTGATCCACCAAATTGAATCTACATGATTTGTTAAGCGATAAGTCTGCACGATGAGACAAATTAATTTTCTTAAACAGGTAATATCGGAGTCTTCCTTGCGACGCTAGTACTCTAATCTGAAAGCATATTTATGATGCAGCAAAACATGTAATGCTGACATTATTATTATGCAAATAATAATGCAACAATAGTTGTCTTCTTAATGTTTTTCATAACGTTTATCTACGGTTTCGTGACTTGATCCTTTCTGAAATTGAGGAGTACAAAGTTTTACAATTGCAACAAGAATAAAAATTGAAAAATTTGTTTTATCATACTTTAAATTCTACGTTATTGAAATCATAACAAAACACACTTATTAAAACTCTACACAAAGGAAATTATAAGTTAATAAAACAAGATTTTAACATCAAAATTATGTGTATGTGTCTTTATGAAAATAGATGTACGATAATTGTGACAATGTAAAGACTATTGCAGTTGGAGACAGATCTCAATTGACTGATTCACTGCGTTGCTCACGACTTTGCAAGATCCATTACTTCTTAAGATGTCACAAGTTCCAGTCATGTGCATCTTTATCGAATGTCATCCAAGATATAGCACTTGGGATACATGTAATATATTGAACATCATACAGATGAGCCAAGTATCTATCTCAAACTAACAATTAACCAGCGATTTCGAATCAAGCATCGTTAGAATGTATTATAATAATAAACTCCAATTTTAACTAGGAAGAGGGATAATACTACGTCAATATATTAATTGAATGTATTAATAACTCTAGATTTTTGTGATTCGTTCGTCTAGAAGCAAAAGTAGATTTTCGTGGAAGTCCTCGCAGAGTAGACGTGTGTCCGCAATATCGCCGCGTATATAAAGTCAACTCAAGGACCGAGATAACGCAGATCCATTGCAGGAAGGAAGGAAGGAAGAAAGGAAGGAAGGAAGGAAGGACGATGGCGGCGCGGCGTGGTTCCCGTCGACGGCGTGGGCGAACTAATGATATCCATCGATATTAAAGTCGAGTGACGCGGCGGCACTTACGCGGGGTCATCTGCATTTAAATGAAATCTCACGGGGGGATACGGTGGCTTCGCTGGCCCAACCATTTTCCACGTTTACAGAAACTTTTGGCGGCCGCGTTATCGATCGTATTCGCACTCCCAAGCGCTGCCAAACATGCGGCATCAGCTACTTTTTGCGATAAAGTTCCGATTCAGCGTACGATTACAGAGTCGTGAATGTATTTTACCTAATTAATTTCTTTTTACTAAGGAATCCAAAAAATATTATTAATAAGTGTGTATTTTAAAATGCTAGTAACGAGATGAGTTGAGCTCTGTATACATACAAATGCAATATAAAACATTTGCTATACTTCACACATAAGATTAGAAGACTTTCTCTTTTTTTGTCCTTTCTTTCTGTTCTCTTCCTTTGTGCGGCTATATGAAGAAATTTGAGAAAATGGGCAGAAATGCATGATGAATCGATACAATGGTTATTACATCATTAAAAAAAATAGTTTAATGGCTTTAATGCATGAAGCGCTGGACCAAAGAGGCTACCGGTCTCGCCAAATCCAAAGCGATGCATCGAAAATAACTGGCAACGAGAAACTGCCATTACCATCGAAGAGACGCAGTGCGGAATGGCGGACAAGTCGCATAATGGAATACTTTTATCCGCGCGGGCACGATCGTTAATTATTCAGGCACGATCTCGTGCGTTAACCGAAACCCAATGACTGTATGGTGTCAGCCGTACTCTCCCGCACGCTAAAATTCAATGTAGGTTCTGCGGTTAGCACGTCTACTTGCTGGGGAATAGAAGAGCTCAATTTTCGTGAAATGCAAAGCGTTATTATTTAGTGATGATTATAAAACGCGTAAAATTTCTTATAATTTAGATCTGATTAAAAACAGGAATGAGATAAGGATCGAAATAAAAAAGGATATAGAAAGTGTTAGTATTTTTATAGAATTTTTAAATATCTTAATTGTTGCGAAGTCTCATGTCCTAATTAAGTTACTTAAGAGCGAAGAGAGTCATCATTACATTTCTAATATACATTAATTTAATATACATATGTATTAGGGGTGTGATTTAGTTTTGAGGGTTTTTTTTGCTCAAAAACGCATGTATTTAAATATGATAATGAATGAATACCTTAATCAAAACATTTTCCTTCGTTTTCTATAACTTTTTCCCATCTTTCTGGCAAGAGATGGATTCCACCACGATAAAATCACTCTTCTTTTCAGTTGATCCATTCGTCGACGAATTTTCGCACTTCTTCCAAATTATGAAAGTGTGTATCCTCTAAAGCGTGTTGCATCGACCGGAACAAATAATAATCGCATGGAGCAATGTCCGGAGAAGACTTGCCATTCAAGCTCTAATAGTGTTTGTTTCACTGATAACGCAACGTGAGGTCGAGCGTTGTCACGAAGAAGAATCACTTTCCGTCGTTTACTCGCAATTGGTGGTCGTTTTTCGTCCAATGCTTGCTTCAACTTGTACAATTGGTGTCGATAACGATCAGCCGTGACAGTCTCATGCGGATTTAACAGCTCATAGTACACTATCCCACCAAATACAGAGCATTACTTTTAAACCGTGAATATTGCGTCTCGGAGTGGATGTTGATAGTTGGCCTGGATCCACCCATGATTTTCTGCGTTTCGGGTTATCAAAATAGATCCACTTTTCATCCCCAGTAACAATCCGAGACAAAAGACTCTTCTTTTTTTGCCTGGCGATCAACGAAATGCAAATGTTCAACCGGTTCGCAATGGCACTTTCCGATAATTGATGTCGAACCCATTTCCCTTCTTTCTGAATTTTTCCCATTTCATGTAACTGTTTGGTAACTGTTGTACGATCAACATTTAATGCTCTGGCAAGTTCTGAAGTGGATTGTGTTGGATTTTCGTCCAATAATGCTTGCAAATCTGCATTTTCAAGCTTTCTTGGTTGTCCCGAGCGTTCTTTGTCCTTCACATCAGTATCACCACTTTTAAAGCGTCTAAACCAGTATTCACACGTCTTAATTGATGGGGAAGAATCACCATAAGTTTCCACAAGAATTCTATAACTCTCAGCCGCAGTTTTCTTTTGATTAAAAAACAAAAGCAACGCATGTCGAAAATGCTCTTTCGGAAGTTCCATTTTTACGATGATATAAACACAACTGTTATTGCATCTATTGCTATAATGCTACTAAATGTCATGGATAATGTCAACACTGTAAGAAACAACAGTTATCAGAAACAGCTCAATTGGAACAAACTGACACTACAGCCATCTGTTGCAAAACCCTCAAAACTAAATCACACTCCTAATATGTATAAAGACTTATAAACTATATATAAAACCTTTTTATTATATATATATATATATATATATATATATATATATATATTCTATATTAGAACATGTTGAAAGTATGTTAATTTCACAGCTGCATTAGTTTGACGCGTCCGCGTCAGAGTTTGCGCGAATCTCCGACTTCCGTACTAAGAAATCCACTAAGAGGGTGGTTAATGATCTGTGACTTCTCCTGGGAGTGACATTTGAACTGATACTCGTTTCCACGTCGTAATCGATCAAATATCTTCTATCCGTCTAGCATGGTAACATTGTACAAGTGGCTGTAACAAGGGTATGCACTCGATCATTTACGCTCACTGAAACGTCTATCGTAATTGCATGAAAATATAAAGGATTATAAGTACGACGTCAAAATGTGGGGTCGGCGAAATCTCATTATTCATGAGAACATTCTCGCTGTGTGATATCAGTAGTAACGTAACACTGGTACAGATAATAACGTACAACTCACAATGTATGCAAGTCGCAAGATAGTCGAACAGGTGCAGTGACTGTAACACATTAGCTTCTTGTGTAAATGCAAGAGTCGGGAGTTCGCGCGTTGCTGGCACATGTAACATGGATCAGATATGATAAGGCTGACGGAAGGGAGAGAGAATAACTAAGTTGTCATCGATCGCCAAAGAGGCCCGCAAATCAGCCGCAAGTGACGGTAACAAATTAACTTCTTGCGGAAACGAGGGTCGGAGCTCGTCCATCGTCAGAACGGAAGTGTGGTTAGCTGTGATACATCGTCGAAAGGGAAATGCAATACACAATACACACAAAGTACAGGAAGTTTGAACCTGACCGTCGCGAGTGAGTGTGAGCCGAGTTTAGGCCGAGCTTTAGGCTTAACCCAATTGCACTGAGACAACTACGATATAGTGCTTTCCGCTTCAAAGGCGGTTCGTAAATAACCGCCCTTGCGCGAGCCCTCAGGCGTTCGCTAATGCGTCGCGCCACCCTTACGTTCGAGAAATTTATCGTTTTCTAGTTGAGCGAGAAATATTCCAACCATCTCATGCAAGCACGCTTTGCACAGTGATCCGCATAAGATTCCGGGGGCAGACGCCGAATTTGTAATGAAATCGTCGTCTATGGGGAATGAATATATTCCTAAAAGTTGTGGAAGAATATCCCCCGTCTCAAATCGGAGTAGCGACTTGTCATCGTTCGCGCGTTAAAATCTAATTTACATATCTGTGCTTTAGAGCATAATTTCTGTCATACGGAGAATTCTATATTTCAATTTTACACACAAACATTATAAATATATGTGAGCTTTTATTTTTCTTTCAATAAAAAAGTTGGATCAAGAACCACTCCAAGTGCAAACAATGCGTCAAATTAAGAGATCATAATCAAAGAATACAATCATAGATTATAATGGAAAATAGTTTGACGAAATATTTTAATATGTTTATACAATATATTTGCATACAATATGCACCTATATTGTCATTTCAGAATTTATTAATTATTTTCCAGAATTAGTGATAAAAATAAGCAATGTTGCAAAGAGAGAGAGAGGAGAAGGATAGAGAGACATGTTTTAGTTATAGTGTACTGAGTTACATGTCCCTTAGCGTGACAACGCGCCCTCCGAAATTTATAGTCCTCGCTGCGAAAATCTGATGCAGCTCCTCACTCCGTAGGGCTTCAACGTCGACAATCGTGAGCGTAGCCTCAACTTTCCAGCAAGTGGTACTCGATAATTCATGGTAAGGAGGCTTAAGTCGCGCATCCACGCGAGACTACGGGGAATGGCGTCGAGGCACGCTCAGACGCTGTCGTCTAACAGGTGCCGATGGATATATCATCGGAACGGCGGCAGAGGGTAGTTTGCATGAAGACCCCTCTGTCGACCCCATCTTCTATGCGAAGGTGACGTCACTCGCGGTGATAGATCGCCTGAATTATAGGCATCGCTAGTCTTGCGCATCCTATGGTGCTCCCTGATGCAGAAGCAGTTTCCACAAGAGTTCTCCCATTTCGCGGGGTGAGGCAACGCTTACCTAGCTCTCGCAAATTCTTTGCGGTTAAAGTTGATGGGCGTTTGCTCACATTTAGCGAAACGTAACAAGTTGCGCGTTAACTCGCTATTCTTAAGTACCGATTTCGAATTAAGAAGTAACGAATTACAACATAAGTCTTATTTATTTTATCACATACCTTTGATACAGTGAAATAATACATTAATAAATCTTTTTGTTAAAATTGCACAGAATCGAGCTATGTGCACGCATTTTTCTGTGTGTTGTGAATCGAGACACCAACGTATTTACAGACATGGAATTCCGTGTGATAAAGATGACAGAGGAGATACCACCGAAGGAAGAAGATCCACCATGAAGATTCTAAACGAAGATGCGTGCGGGATCACATGAATCCCTAGCGAGTGCCTTTTCAATAATCTATGCACACGTGCGCGAAGAGGGTGAGAAAGGGATGGGAGGGAAAGGAGGATATTGCCAGGGCTTCGCGCCTCAGAAGAAGGAGGATGCAGGCGCAAACGTGGGACGAGTTCTCGTACGGCGGATGCGAGGCCTGGCTGGGATAGGAATCGCTCTTCGGGATTCTCAGACAGACCGAATCAATGCAAACAACTGGATATCGCCGGCAATATCAGTTTCCTTAGAGCGGCGCGCCGCTCAACTGCGAAACGCGCCCAGACGACGGGCTACGGGCGTCGAAGGCGGTTAGGATGCTACGCGGAGCTCCAAAGGAAGAAAGAGGACCATTGGTGGTGGGAAGGGGGTAAGGAGAAACGGAAGCGCATACCCGTCCTAGGCGAAAGTTTGTCTTGCCTTCGTCCCCGGCGTTCCTCGCCGGCCCGTTTGCATCCACCGACTCGCCGACTACGTGATTTATTCAGCCTATTTTATGCGAGAGCCCGCCATATGAGATTTCCACGGACACCTTATTTCCTATCCCTGCAAGCGTGGGCTTGGCGCGCGGGCTCGACTTCTTGCGGGATCGAAGTAGTCCCGAAGAACGGTTCGAAGATCCGCGGAATTCCTTCCTGGCGCGCGGCTCGCCACCGAGTAATTTAAAAAGGAGAACGATCCTATGGCGGTCTCGACGTTCTCTCCGCCGAATGCGGTATTTTTACGTCATGCAATGTACTTTACCTGTACCATCCGCGGAGCTGATAAGCGTCGATAAAATTACGAGCTAACAGATATTACCGCGTAAAAGCCCGCAAGGCGGGGTGCGGGAGATACGGGGATACGAGGGCGCGAACTTTGCCAAACGCAATAAGACGTGATGTTTAAAAAGCGCTTGCTACAGAAAAGTAAATCTAAAGACTGAGAGAAATTTTTATTGCCGCCTTTCTCCTCCAGGTCGAGGGGACCGTCGCGGGGACGTCTCTGTTGGACAGGCACAATAACTTACTCGCAATCTTGACAAACGGCCAGACGCACGTACTTTGCGTTTCGCTTTAGCGGGGGCACCTCTAATGCGCTAATGCGTCGCCTGCCGTCACGGGGTTAGCATAATGCACTTAACAACCCCAGGCTCACTTCGGTCATCCGCCGAATAAGTCTCATACAAGAATCAGCACTTGATTTTTCCGGGATACTTCCCCACTTGTTAATCGCGTCTTTTAATAATAAATCATTTTCCCCGACTTGTAAGTTGGAACACTTATTCGAATAGAATAACGTAAAAATTGTTGTAAGAATTTAGTTTATCATAAATGCTATCATTAATTATATACTGTTAGTTTTACATTTCATATAATTCCGCGTATTCTACTATAGATTTTGCAAACATTTTTGTCGCGTGCCATCAAACGTTACCGTAATAATCGCAAACGAGGATTTAATCGATTCAAGGTATAGCTACGCAGAAGGTTTCTCAAGTGGGTCCTTCGTCACAAGCGCATAATTCGCAATTAACTTACGCAGAGCTGTTCAACGCTAATTAATGAGTACGTCAGAAACTTCAAGTACTTCGATTAGTCTACCAAAGAGTTTTATAGTTGCCATGTTAAGTACTATGAAATTTAATTTCCGACACATCATCGAAATTAGCAATTAATTAGGAAATCTCGCAGTTCTTCTTGCCATATTATGTCAAAAATTATCCGTAAAAGAACATTTATATTTTATTAATTTTATTATATATTCTTGATAATTAACAAACTACAAGTTTTCCTAATAATTTATGTTATATAATATTATTACGATAGATACCGAAGAATTATCTAATCTAATACGATACCTGCATATCGTTTTTACAGTATTTCAAGCTTCATTTCCAATTCTATTGAAAGAAATTTTTCAATAGATTTATATCCATGTATTACGTCATGATTTCCGTTACTCGTCTATCAAAAGGCTTTCGCCGAAGCGGGTACGAAACGTCCGTTGGGCGTCGACGTTGAAAATTGCCGACGTCATCTAAGGACGAAACGCAATTACCGGCAGAATCGTGCACCCTTCGCATATACGCGGGTACCAAGATCTGCGATTCCCATTTTTATCCGGCGCTAATGGGACGGTGTCAAAGTAGACCCCTATTTGCCATCTTCGCGATATTCCGACTCATCGATCCTGAAGCTAACCCAATAAGCTACGCGAGATTCGTCTTGAACGCACCCGCAGACTCCCGCGCAATCGAGAACTACAGAATATTACTGATCTTCCACGATACGCGTGTATTAGGTCTTCCGACCTGGCTAAACCCACTTAGGATTACGGCCGCGTTGTAATTTTCGCTTGCAACATCATCCCCGTGAGACTACAGTCGCAGAGTAAATTTGAAGCGCGTTCGAAACTTTTAACGCGGTTAACTCAAAAAACGGCAATAACGAAATTAAGCGTCAGAATTATATTAAACTAATTCGAAACTTTCAAATGCTTGGAAAAACAGCGCTTTTCAAGTTTTAGAATTTTCTATCGCTTTATGGATTCATGTATAAAGAGCAGAGTTTATAAACAATTGAATATTATATGCAGAACCCTAAAAATTGTTCCGTAACGTAAGTGATTTCTTTTTTAGAACCGTCATATATAAAATTTTATTTTCTGATAATGTATCTCCAGATAATCTCTTTTTTTTAATTAAGAACGGCAGTAAAACAATAAGACATAAGAATACGTAATTTGATTTCCAATTTAATAATGCCAAATATTGCCAGCAAGAAAGTGCAACGATTCTTCGCTAGCATCCACTGATTCGTTGTGGGGATGACTGTACATTATTCAAGCGAGCTGTGAGCGAAAACCCGAGACAATAATTGGCTCGTCCACTCAGCATCGCCGGAGTGGCCGATGGATGTATTCGTTGAGATTACGCGAAATGGTTGTAAATGCCTGGAGAGTACCGGCTGGCCGGAGTAGCCCTTGCCACCCTGCGCCGCCCTGCCATCAAAGAGTGAGCCACTATCTCGCAACTGCAGTTACAACTGCACAAAGGTTAATGCATGCTATTGTTGCTGCCAGCCGGCCAGAACTGCCGTGCTTTCGTCGGGATCGCAGACAAATGCATTCATACGGATGCCGGCGAATGCACCCTTATATTCGAACGATAATCGCGATACATATACATATTTAACTAATAGCGTCCCTTCTGCGTGATTTTGTTTTATCGACCTGCTATTTGATAGCCCTAATGTCTACTTCTGCTAGTTAAATCTCTTGACGTATGTTTAGAACAAGGTTCTATCATTAAATCGTACAATCGTATTCGACATGTTTTATTTTTCTGCTGATAACTCTAGAACTCTCTCTTTTTGTTTTCTTTTTTAGTATCTTTAATTCAAAGCAAAGTAGTGGCAATAAACTTCAAGTATCCCGTAAGAAGAAAGCAGAGAAAAATAAGAACTCCATTTGTCCTAATGCGTTTCTCATTGGCAAGTCTATTTTTTCCGGTCTAACAACTCTGCTGATAGTTGCTGTGTTCTACTGCAAAGTCGCATCAAACAAACCGAACAGCCTGCGTAAAAGTGTGCGTCGGGGGTTGCCGCGAGTTCTTGCTCGAAGAGGATGAAGGGTGATAAAACGAAATGAGACTCATCACGCGAATGGAAGAGACACAGCTCGGTTCGGCTTGGCGTGGCGGTGGTGCGGCGCCAACTGATAGGGGAATCAGAATCAGAGCAGATCAAAGCAGACGAAGCGATACGCAGTACACGTCGAAGTTGATGGAGAACGTTTTACGTCGGCGAATTGCGAGTTTCGTCGAGTCGAAGTGACGCAGCGAGACGATGAGAGGATGCGAGGAGGGACGACGGACAGAAAAGACTAAGTCGATTTTAATTTAACCGGAGGACAAATTAAAAGGCATCAATCCGGAGGGCAAAGTGCTGTGGGGGATTAACAGTTGCCTCTTAAGGATCTGGAAGAACGACGGGGTAACGACAGGCCCTTCGAGCGAAACGACGCCGGGATACCTAATTCGCTCGGCCTTTGGTCTACCAAACGGAGGTAATCTCCCGGCTCGCTGTGCTCAAAAATATATTGCACTCTTTCTGCAAATGGTAATGCTGAAGCTGTTAGACATAAATGACGTTAAGCTGCGCTTGTAAATATTGAGGGACTTGCGAGAATTCATCGGATCACGTGTGACTCAAAAGATGAATTTTAAACATGGAATCGGATAGTTAGTTGAAAGATGATAGAAAATGCTAGATAACAATGGTAAATACTTTTGATTGATGTGGTGTTATTTTATTATTATTAATTCTTTAGTTATAATGTACATGACGCGGTATTTATAATACGGTTGCTGCAGAGAATAAAAATATTATAATTAATTGTCGATTTTGATTGTTGTTGTCATGACAACATTGTAGTAGGAAACTACATCAAACATTACATTTGAAATTATTATCGATGATATTGAACCTCCTTAACAAAAAATGGATTCAACTTGGTTGGAGCTACCCATCTTTCGCAGCTAAAGAATTACAGACAAAAAGGTCCGATAAACATTTGCAAACTTTTAATAGATACAAGTGCACTGCCACAAAATTCTCTGTATTATTTCTTCAATAAAAAGATTGCATGATGAAACTGCCAATATAAGAAATATACATTGCTTACGAGCAAATTTACAATATAATCTATGGACTGTTGTGTCGTATACTACAAATGTTCTATTATCAAAACGCAATGCCCTTAGCCGAGATAAGAGTGCCAGATAGAGCAATCCCATTTTGCCGATATTAAGGTTCCGCATCGACTTTAACAGAGGGTAAAACGATCGGAGCCGGATCTCGTTGTTCGATAACGGCGGCACGTAAACTGCAGCTTACGGAGAGCCATAAAATCAAGAATGTGCCGCGCCTATGACCATTCGCATTGTTGTACAATCCGCAGAAAAGGCGTATTCTGTCCGATCGTTCCCTTTTTTTCAACAATGCTATTATTGGTATCGATTCAGCGTCTACACATGCTTGTACCATACGCTGCAGTATTATCATTGCCGTTAATCGAATACGAGTATATCCCGCGGGACAATAAAAAGATATGAATGTCGTCTATATTCGAATAGAAAAGCGAGAGATATTTAGGACGTAGTGGCTTGAAAACTTGTGAGATAGCGATTGGTATAAGATACGAAAGCCAAATAAATTAGGATAATACATAACGCAGTACGTCGCAGCAGAGCTGTTTTAATTGTTAATTCGTTGTGGATTAATTAAAACAGTTCACAGGGGAATGCAACCTTCATACTCGTTGTTGGTATTGCTTCGAGACAGACAATAACGAAAGTAATATATTTCGTCAACGACAACCACTAAACTGTTCATCCGTACGTATACGTGCACATCTAAACGAGTGTTAAGCCGCTTGCCAGACGTTACAAGGGCTACTTTACCCTCCGCCTGATGAAATTCTCTGCTGAAATTATTTTCAGGCTTGGCGGTGGGTTAACGAAGCAGCTCGTTGTCGAAAGTAAGAGCGAGAGGATGAAGAAAAGAACTTGCTTTTCGATAATGCGATTTGCCCGATCAACAAATCGACATGGTTGACAAAAATAAATTAGAGTATATGTGTCACAACATTAAATGTATTTAATTCTGTATAATCGTATATAATTGTGTGTCTTGTAATAATATAATATAATAATAATTGCGCTTTTAATGGAAAAGTTTTTATATACATATAATACTGCAGGCTTTAGAGTATGTGCACGTTGCAAAAAAATATTTAGTTACATGTATCTTATAAAAAAGAGTTTTAGAACGGTTTTAAACTCAATTTGACTCGTGCACAGTCTGATATCAATATTAGACGTGCCGATGATCACGTACTGCTCACCAAAATTTAAAGAGCAATTTCTCGTTCCAAGCATCGGACTTTGTCGCAAAGCTGGTGAAACGCTCGAGTTGTTTCGCGGCATATCGCCTTGCGGAAGCGCGACTCTTGCCGATTGCATTCCCTGCCGACGCACAAACGTAAATTAAAAATGCTCCGACGCGGTTAACGAGCAAACGACAAAGGGGCAGCGCTGAAGCACGACGGCGCAAAGAGAACGGGAGACGCGGTGGCGAAAATTAATATCACCCTCTTCAACCCTTGTTATAGGAGAGCACGCGCACGCGGGCATCGTGCAAGCGCGCGTGTAACGCGTCAAAAGTGTAAACGCACAACGTTGCTGTTTGCCATCTGGTAAAAGTTTCATCCGTATGTCCGTCCGTTCGTCGCACTTCCGATTTTCACACGCGCATGCGCCCGTATACGTGCGTTGGAAAAATGATCAAAATGAATTTACGTAAAACCAAATAAAACTTTAACTTGAGCTTTGAAACTTTGTGACAAAATAATTTTCTTCAAAAATTCTTTTCAATTTTTGAAAGCTGTAAATCACGTCGATTAGAGAGAGAGAAAGTTACAAATTTTGGATTCCGAGAGATTACCATATGTTTTTGATCGAGGATGGGTGAGATAAATTTGGGCAGCTGGCTCGATGATTCGGGACTCAAAGTAGTGCAATTCTTTTTATTATCTCACACGACACATTGCGGAAAACGGAACTCGCGCGAACGCGACGTGTGTGGGTTTCGCGCGCGACGTTCTCCAATCGGTTGCCTTGCGCTCGTGAAAATTACAGGGCATGCCAAAGTTCAAAGCGTGCCCTCGAGGCTGTGGTCTGCCAAAAATAGCTAAATTGCTGACTCCTCACAGGAACACAGCTCGACGCAATGGCGGTCGCGTTGTGTTTCTTTGTCGCGTTTGAGCGTGTCTATTGCTCTGCTGGAGAGCGATGTACATAGTGCGGTAGTTCGTAAACTCTCGCACATGCATCACGAACGTAGAGAAGAGAGCGTAAGTGCATTCCACTGCAAACTGTTATTTTAAATTAAATTAAGTAGCAATTAGAGAATCTAAAGACGTTACCTACATATTTTTTATTTATTTTTCTGCAAGAATTGAAAATATATTACTAGCAAGTAAAAATGTACGAAGTGTGGTATGCGATAATGATATTATTTATAAGCGAGACTCTCTCTTTCGCTCTCTCTCTCCCTTTCTCTCTTTCTCTCTCTTATATTTATTTTCTAAGTGTTCATTCACACATAAATATGGACACTTCTTATGATTAGGCACATTTGAAGAGAAAGTAGCTGTTTCGATATTTTCCTATTTTCATAACAAACGGTTTTTTAGCATCACAGCTAAACCGCACGTTTTACCTGACAGGGAGACGTGGAGGTGCATAAAAAGTTGTAAATGTTAGAAGTAAAGCTGAACTACTGGCGTTCGTTGTGGGAAATGGTCGCTAAATGAGGCGCACCTTTGAATATGCGGTGTCCGCTTTTAATAATATGCACGCGAGCGTATTGTCTGCGCTCAGAAATTTAAAGAGTGCCGGGATCAAAGGGATTCTTCAAACTAGTCCGAACGAACGCATTGTACACCGCGGATCAATGTCGCTGGCATGACTTTACGAGAAAACTCGGTTTTCCGGAGATCTTTTTAAAGTCGAGAGTGGAAGCAAAGGTAGCCGTGCAATTCGCGATGATAACGCTTTCGAGCATAAATATAATATGACAATAACACGTGCGGCAAAAATACGTAAAAATTTCAGACATGTATTATTAATATTCCGAGGACATACAAAATAAAATTATGCATTATTTCTTTTGACTGAGTTTTGTAGGAAATATTTTTACAGGGGTATGTAACTACGAGGACACATAAATATAAAACAAAATAAAATAAATGTGCTATTACTGCACATTGATCTCAAATCCAAAGATATAAATAATAGTACAAGCTGTTAAAGAAATATATACAGAGAAATTTATAACTGTTGCATAACCGTTACACGTGATTATTATGTTTGTTTAATCCAACATACTTCAAGGTTTCACGCCGCATTGATGTCGCGTATCTTGAGAGGCTTTAGCACCAAGATCGCCGCGTTCGACGACATCGTTGAACGCACCTTTAATTACGACGTTTGAGCGAACGGTCAAACGACCTGGCGACGCGAAAGAATTTAATTACACGCCGACCCGAAAAAGGCCGCGAAGTCGAAAGCAGAGAACCGCGAATACCGCACCCTCGCGTCGGCCTGCAACTGGGAAAGAGATTGAAAATGGAAGAACGATGACCCCATGCACGCGAAGTATCACAATTAACCGGAACGTTGAAACTACCCAACCGGAATATGACGTCGTTTTATAAAAAAAAATCACTATTTACTGAAGCAAGGGAAATTCAAAGATAAATGCTCAGAAAGATTTTAAGCAAAAAAAGATTTGTATATAAATTCGAGTTACTCGTTGATTTATCAAGTTTCTCTCTCCAAAATTGAGAGAACTCAAAAAGTTCGGTCCCATTTTTGCATCAAATTTTACTTTATTACATTCAATAGAAATAAATGATTCATGAACCAAATAATCACCATCGTTGTCTATGATCAGGCATTATTGCCTATGATATAGACATTATCAGCATTGTAACCTGTATTACATATAAATGGATTTGAAAATCGAACCGAACTTTTTGATATATATCATGTTAAACATATTAACACATTCGCGACCGGCATACCGCGGCAGTTCTGACAAGAGAGTTTTAGCTGAACGCCGCATACAATTGCCAAAAGTTTATAACTGAACGCCATAGGGTTCTAGTATTAAAATGGGAGTGAATATGAAAAGTATTGCTTTATCATATCATGCTTATAACTGCTTGTTAATTAACATTCAAAAAAATTTAGATGTTAGAAGCAAGTTAAAAAAATTGGAAATTTATAAATATAGAAATATCAAAATTGAAAGAGCTAAAGATGTAAAGATGTAATAACAAATAATAAAGTTCTAGTCATTGTAAATGCACATAACTCGTAAATTATCGTAGAACTACGTCACACACAACGGCAACCAGCTATAGATTTTAAAATGACATAGAACTAATTTTTGCCGGTCGCGAATGTGTTAAACAGGACAAATACATTAGATTAGGTAATATCGGTTTTTCAAATTTTCAGATATTATAAAATATAAATAATGTCGAATTTTTCTGATAAAATCGCATCGGCATAAGCAAAGTATTAATCCAAAATAAGCAACGCTCAAGAAATCGAGAAATAGCAGAAAATATCAAATATAGTTGTTGCATTCAATTTAGCTTGGATAATTCAATGCAACAATTGTATTTGACATTTTCAATGTCTGCTATCTCTCGACTTGTCGCGTGTTGGTTATTCTGGATTAATACTTTGGTTTGGAAAAAGCATCTATTGCAAAATTCAAAATTACCTCAACCTAATATCTAATTTCAGACTATACCATCCTACATAGAAAGCCGTCACAAATTGTCTGACGTATCTGTGCCACCGCTCAGTAGTAGCTGATAGGAAATAGTCTATTGTTAGTATTGTGCGAACGAAAGCGATTGTTTTGATTTAAAAAAGCATCTATTGCAAAATCCAAAATTATTTGTTACACAACCCAATATTTATCCTATATTATCCTATATAGAGAGCAGCTTGTTTGACATATCTGTGCTACTGCTCGTAGTAGCTGATAGAAAATAGTCTATTGCTTATTGTTAGTATCGCTTGATCGAAAGCGACAAAATTGCGTCGACAGATCACGACGTGGATGCCTCGCGGCGGCGCTCGAAATGTGAGAGAGAAAGAGAAAAAAGAGAGGAAGAGCGATGGGAAGAGGATTGAGAGAGTGAGAAAAAGCCGGTACAATATCGAAGAGAACCAGCGCGATCAGACGAAAATAGTTGAGTAACGTGGGAAAGGGCGGCGTCGAAGGGTAGTAGGTAGTTTCACCCCGGCGCGGCGACTCGTACAATGTCGATGAAGTAAAACGCAGTCGGGGTAATTGGCGCACCTTTCAGATGTAAATGCGGTTCGTTAGGGAGGTTTCCAGCCGGCGATGCATCGCTGACGGTGCACCGGGAGAATCAGACTCGGCCAGTTGGTAATGCCGCTCTATATACCGGGGCTGGTGAACTGACACGGCTGACATGCACCCTCTCTTGCGCTCTCTTTCTCCCTTGCTCTTTCAACCTGTCGTCCCGTAGCTGATACCCGCGCTTCCTGCTCCGTAATGCAGCGAGTTAGACCAAAAGTGTAAACCGAATCGCGGGGCTAAGTGCCACGTATTTTATCATGGTAATATAACTGGAATTCTTTTGCGTCAGGTGGTGCCCACCATGGACACCGATCATCGACACGGCAATCACAGGGCGGACGAATATTTCGCCGACGACGACGACGAGCTGGCACGGATGAAAATTTGCGAACGAATCGTTGCGCAGCGTACTGATTTCGCGCTTCGCTGAGCGATGCTGCACGTATGTATGCCAGCACGTTACCTTCATAGGAACAACAACGTGAATATCGTGCATCAATGCCGATGTGATATATGCGTCGCTTTATTTCGATCACGCCACATACCGGCGTGTCTAATTCGCCATTAATTCTACTCGTGATTGGAATTGGATATTAACGAGAGTAAAATGACCTAGCGTATTAAATTGTAATTATTTTTCGCGTGACAAACTGCGTCGAAAATGCTCGAGAATTGTTTAAATGGCATTTATACTAAATAATGAGGCAATAAATAAAGTTTACGAGAAGATGCATAAATTGCAAAGAACGGTGCAACTGCGAAAAATTGTATCCATTTACTCTTCTTTTATTTAAAGATTCTTCGTGATTTCTCCAAATCTTTATTCCTCAAATTGTCATCAGATTTAAAACACGAAAAAACATTAGGTCGTTAACTAAGTAATCTGGGTTGTGTCTAGATGATGATACAAATATTATAGCGATGTTTTGGAGATTTTGGTTTTTGTTTCTTAAAGATTGCCAACTATCAAATTAATATACAAGTTATATTGTCCTATCATATCAAGTATTATATGTGTTTAGTATGATTAATCGCCACCTGGACGCGACACGGATTAATGACCTAATATCAACATGCTAAGCATATTCCATAGCAGTATTAGTTTGACACAAGAAACACGGGCATTTCTTGGTATAATAAAAGCGGAAACATATGTTATCGCAGAATCGACGTGAATTAACGTCACGTCCCTACCTTGCACAATTTTCCATCGATTCCGCGCATGTAACTTGCACGGAGACATCTTTTTCTCACCGACAGTTCATCGATACAATAATGTAGAAAATTCTCAACCGAAACGCTGCCACGCCGTTACGAGCGATCGTATCTTCTCGAAACTGACGAAACTCTCGAAGGTCAAATATACTGGAACCTGCAGCCGGCCTCGTTACGAAGTTTCTCGTTTCTCGAAGCACCTTCCAGTTCCGCCGTACAGGGTAAGCTACCGAATAGGAGCGAGCGGATGAACCCGAGAGAGCCGAGATTGAATTCAGCGAAAATTAACGGATATTGTTTATAAGTGGAAACTCGCGCTGCGCGCACCATGGATTGACATTACTTGCACGGGTGATTATCGGCATGTCGGGAGGCTGATCCCGTCTCGTCGCGTCACGGCATCGCGGCTGCATTCCTGTTTGAATTCGCGTCTCTGTAATCCACGAGCGTATAGAAACCAAGTTATGGCGGCGCTTTGAGCACTTGCGCATAATTACGTGTGACGAGGCGGAAACCAACGAATTTCCGGATTGCCAAGCCTCGCAACTTGTGTCGAGGAGATTTACGCATCCCCGCCATTGGAAAATTAAAACCCGCGTCACGCAAATTAAACCTGCGAAATCTTTCACTATCATTTCTGGGTAAAAGAAAAAATTAATAATGCACGATAGAGTTTTGTCCTATTATCCTTAGTCTATGCGGTTCTTGTTATATGTTTAGGGGGATCTTATCCCTCTTGCTCGCGTACTCCAAGATGCGAGATTAACGTGGATGTTATGCACGAGACCCTCGTCACCAAATTAACGGCGTTTAGACAAGCCTAATTACATCCAGGTAATTACTAATCGATTGACGCCAAGGTATGATTATTCGTGAAGCAATATCAATAGAGGGAGAGAACGCAATGTTATTGGCACAAGACCGGGAGCGCTATTGATAAATCTTTGATGACAACTCGATTGAACGAAAATCTCGTCAGTGTCACGTACAACCACGCGTAAGGGTTAAGCTATTAACGTTCTACGACGTTATTCATTTATCGGCTATTCGTACCCAAAGCTTAGAGAAACGCTCATGTGTACGCGTCACCTCACTCGTACGCGCGAAATCATTACACGCGTCATCCGCCCTTTTGCTCAGACACGTTGATCGCAAATCGATATTATTCGCAGGTAAATCCACGGGCTTCAACGAAAACGCGTTAGCGATCGCTACGGGGAAATTTTCAGCCGTTCCGTTCTGTGTCGTGGAACAGGATCGGTGAAGCGATGGTTCAGCGAGGTGCGGCGAACCGCTGATTAGCAGAAGTCAAGCTGCGGATTAATAGCATTTACCGATCCACGTTAGTTACGGTTAGTACATTTCAACGTGGTGCCTTGAAATTAGGCACGTACGATAATTAGACGGCGGGTTCCACAGCGCTATTCCGCTGGTCATCGCAGAGACCATACGCGCTGTGAAGGATAATTCGTATGGTCAATAGTACTGTGCGCTGCAACCCTGGTCAAGATTTAATCGATCATTAGCCGCATAAATGAAGGAGCCACTCGCGCAGATTATGATTCAAGGTTCTCAACGTAATTTTCTGCATTTTACTTTGTTTGCCGATTTTTTAACGTTACAAGATGAAATTAATTTTTTTTAAGTGGAAATAATGAAAAGCAATTTCAATTTTAATTGACGAGAAAATGCCAAGTGTCGCTAACTGCGTTTTCAGGTTGTTATGTAAGCACATTAATATATACTTTATTAATAAAATAAGATCTTAATTATTTATAATATTAAAATTATTACTATTTTCCGACGCGTGGATGCTACAGAGAGAGAAACAGAGAGCTGATATGTAAATTATTTTGTCTAGACAGCAGGGCCAATCGATCGCGAGCAATTTGTCCTGGGAACCGTTTCAACATCCGGGTATTCGTGAGGAGCGACGAGGGATCTTGGTTCGTTGCCGGGAATACGCGGCGCGGAAGTGGATAACGACCGCGGTGGAAAAAACTTTTAAAGTAAATATCGTAAAAATTCATTTCCTGCCAGCAATACGTTTCTATTCGTTCCCTTGCTCCCGCCATCTCCTCCTCCTCTTCTTCCTTCTCCTCAGCCTCTGCTGCTGCCGCTCGTTTTTTGCTCTTTTTTCTCGTGTTCTCGCCTTTGCACGCTCGGAATACAATAATCCCGGTATGGGAGTTCTGGTATTTGCGAGCATCAGGGTGGTACATATAGGCGGGGGTGATAACGTCGAGGGAGATTTAGCTGGGAGAGAGGCAGGTACAGGTGTTGGCATATATCGTTTAGCCGAGTCGATTCTTTATGACTAAATTAAAACAAGCGATCGCACGCGAACGGAGGGTGATGGTATTGGACAGTGTTCATCGGCCAGATCAGTTCTGGAGGGTGTGCGTTGCGAGCACAGGCGTTCCGTAAAAATTGTCGGCTACAGCCCGAATCAATCTTATTTTATATCCAAGCGGGCAATTGAAACGTCATCCGCAAATATTTTCCGAAATAAATAAATATGTTGCACCGGCTGCGTAAAGAATTTTCGCGATTCCCTGAGAGCCGGTACAATGGGCTCTCGTCAACACATTTTTCAAGAAACGGCGACAAACGCCCCGGCCTGAAAAATGTCTCCTGTCTGATATTGGCGGAACTTTTCCGATTCGCCATTGGCAATGTAAACTCGCCTCTACGTGCATTATGCATGCCGGGAAATAGAACGAGTAGAGCGACCTGCACATACGCGTATCGACCTGCGCGTGTGTCGGGGGTGGCTCAGCCGGAGCCCGGAATTCGGATAATCATGTTACAGTGAACGAGTTGTAAAATTCATGCCTCGTAAATACGGAATCTCCATTGACAATTGGAGAAACGGTCTGATAGCCCGCTGCTCCCTTTTTTTCGCTCGCGATATCGCCGGTACATAACGAATTTTGAAAATGATACAGTCGCGCGCTTCGCACTTTTACCGTGTTTTCAGCGATAAATTTCTTGTTAAGAAATTAAATTATATTTGATCTACAGGAAACTCTAAAGCAGTATTTTGGCGTTACATATTCTTGTATAAATCATTTTATTATTTTATCACGGATTTAAAATCTTTTCTCCTGCTTTCCTGTAATGGCTGCCCCTCTCTCTCTCCTTCTCTCTCTCTCTCTCTCTCTCTCGAAATTGCTGTCACGCAAGATTGACGATGGTAACGGCATGCTCGTGATTCCACAATTAATTCGTCTCCGATGACTATAATTCAAGATTTGCCATGCTCATCACGCGTGTCTTGTCATTATGACATCGATGACAACATATAGTAATCGCCAATACCACGTTTGTACGATCTAGTTAATGTTGATTGACGCCCTATGTACGCACACGGAGGATGCTCCTCATCGTATGCACACACAGGAAGTATCGGAACCGAGAGGATATGTATCGAGCCATCAGGCCATAATTAAACCAACACGTGCCATGACTGTTTGCCTTCGCATAGCCGGACAGCATGCACGTAGCACTATAAACGCAGCTAAGCAAATCTGTGCTACAACCTAAAGGGAAATCGGTTTTAAAATATTCGCGGAACCCTTCTTAACCGCTTCTTTGCGCGCAGCATAGCACAGCTAATACGAACTTTTACGTGACACCAGATATTAATTCGCACGCGAGAATAGAGTTTCTGTGACTTAACGATCCAGCGTTGCTCTGATTAATACGCGTGACGATGTCTCAATAAATAAATTCCATTTCATGTAACCAAAGGTACTTCTGCATCGCAGAGCATACTGCATTGTGCGATATCGCAAAATTTCGTACACCTTTACACGGACGTACTTGCCTAAGCTGACTAAGCTGGCCGTCAGCGATACTCCGTTTGCGAAGAAATAAAAGATTTCGAAGACTGAGCTCGCGTCGAGGAGACACCACTTGCTCGACAGACAAAGGACCGTACCTCCAAACCTCCACGTTACTACTACTAAGAACTATATACATATATTGGGTCGTCCGGAAAGTTCGTGCCGATTTTTAATAGATGGCGTTGGAACATGTCTGAATATATCAATGTTATTGAAAACATACGATTTATATACATATGCTTAAAGGTGACATTTTAACGCATCTTTAGGAAAAAAGTTGTTTCAGATAAATTGATTCGTATCAGTTTTGTACTCTTTTGAAGATGGAAGAAAACAAAGAACATTTTAGACACTTGATGCTTTTCTATTACCGGAAAGGCAAAAATGCCTCACAAGCAACAAATTCGATATGTTCTGTTTACGGAGAAGGCGCTTTAGCTGAAAGAACCGTACGTAAGTGGTTCGCTAAGTTTAGAGCTGGTGATTTTAACCTTAAAGACCAAGAACGCTCGGGCAGACCCTCTACTACTGATGATGACCAAATCAAGACACTGATCGAGAATAATCCGCGCTACACGACACGTGAATTAGCAGAGATACTGAAAATATCGAAAACCACTGTCCACGATCATGTAGTGAAGCTTGGTTACGTAAGTCGCTATGATGTATGGGTTCCGCATAATTTGGCCGAAAAAAATTTAATGGATCGCATTTCCATCTGCGACTCGCTGTACAAGCGCAACGAAAACGTACCATTTTTGAAGCAATTAGTGACGGGTGACGAAAAATGGATCATTTACAACAATGTAGAACGAAAAAGATCCTGGGGTAAGCGAAATGAACCAGCATTAACTACTCCGAAAGCCGGCCTTCATCCAAAAAAAAGTCATGCTCTGTGTCTGGTGGGATTGGAAAGGAATCCTATATTATGAGCTCCTACCACACAACCAAACGATAAATGCAGATAAGTACTGCTCGCAACTGGACGAATTAAAGACAGCGATTCAGGAAAAACGTCCAGAATTAGCTAATAGGAAGGGCGTCGTGTTCCATCAGGACAATGCCAGACCTCATGTTTCTTTGACTACCCGACAAAAATTGTTGAAGTTTGGCTGGGATGTACTACCTCACCCACCGTATTCACCAGACATTGCACCTTCAGACTTTCACTTATTTAGGTCTTTGCAAAATTCTCTTAGCGGCAAGAACTTCAACTCTTTGATCGACATAAAAAACCACCTTGAGGAGTTTTTCGCCGAGAAACCTAAGAAGTTCTGGGAGAATGAAATCTTCCAGTTGCGTGAAAGATGGACAAAGGTTATGAAACAAAACGGTGCATACATAAGTCAATAAATATTTATCGACATAAAAAAATGTTGCCTTTGAATTTTCCTTCAAAATCGGCACGAACTTTCCGGACGACCCAATATATAACGCCGTGCACAGAATTTGGACGGATCCAGGACGAGGAATCTGAAATTCCCCGTCTTATCCCTTCTTCTCTTCATCCGGCTTGTCTCGTGACGGGACGCGAGGGCGATGGACGGGCTGGCTGAGGGGGAGGAGAGAGGGGGCGAGTCGAAAGTCAATAATCTTCAAGTAATCCGTCTTTCCGGCGAAAGCTATTTTCATTGTACTCCAGATTCGCGGGGAGTCACGGTTTGGGGCGTGCGTTAATCAACTAAAAGCCGGTAGTCTGGGTTTACACACCGCGTCTCAATAGCCACTATCGTCTACCTCGCATACCGATAACTCCAACTGGAGAGACGAGGTGCATACATAAACGCGTAAGCGTGCGTGCGTGTGTGCGCGCGCGCGTGCATTCGACTCGCATTCTGTAATCAGCCCGCGTTGACTGATAGCCCATATTTACTTATTACGTGCCATCGATCATCCCGGATTCCAGACGATGGCACCCTTGCACGTCACACGCCGCGCGACACGATTCGGTCGACTCGCATCCGGCGCGGCAGACTTCGCGATCCGGTCGCACTCGCGATTTGTCGTCTCGCTGTGATAACGCGTGACAATTATCCCTCTGCAGCTGGAATTATATTCGCAGAACTTTTCACGGGAATCGAGCAGTGAAGAAATTTTCTCTGCGTGTTACTGCGTAGCATTAAATTAACATTTTATTCGCGCATACAATTGTCCCGCAAAATTTCGCATAATTCACCAACGCGATTAAGACACATACATATGCGTCGCGCACCCTTAGGTTCGCCATACGCGTAATAGCGTCAGCAATTCGCTCGCAATTCGCAAATGGATGAAAAATCGCCGAACGAGCGTTAAAAGATAATCGACTTCCGGCGGACAGTTACGGCCTGTCGCATTCACAAAGGAGCGTGTAAATGCAGCGGACGGGGAATAGTTACGATTGCAGCGTGCAGCGGCACAGAAGATACGATTCCGAACGGATATCTATGTAGAAAGAGGAGCGACGTATCGAGGTGGAAACACGACGGCGAGCGCGAGGAGTGAGGGAAAACATTGTGCACACTGCCGTAACTTCGCGTCACGGCCGGTGAGCTTCATCGATCACCGGCCAACTCAATTTGTCTCCATTGATACCAATCTGCTGAGCAAGCTCGGCCACTCTGTATACCTCCCTCTTGCTCGCTCGTTCCCTCGCTCGCCATCTCTTTCGTCGGCTAAAATCTCGCTATCACGGAAGGATGGAACACGTGCTAAAACGCTCGGATGCGGATCAGCCGAGGCTTCGCATAATGCGCGCGCGAGAGTATTCATATACGAGAGAGGGTATCGATTAAGCCATTTACCCGCGATTTACGGGTCGACAAATGCAGTGTGCCTTCAATGCACTCAGCTCAAGCTAAAGAATATTCGAACCAGTTGCCAACGCAATGCATATAAACAACAACGTAGCCACAAATTGTTAGCGCGATAGCTAACCAAGAGTGGATCACGTGCGTTCGCCAAGTTTCCGCGAAAATGAACGATTTTGCGTGCTTTCCGGGCGACCGCGCGCAATTCCAAACCGCGCGATCGCAAATAACGCCTCGCGGAAGTTGTATCTATGTAATAATTTCTCGCACGCGCGCATACAGCGCTGATGGTGGACGGTGAAATTGCGTGAACGTCGCGGAGGCAGCCAACCAGCTAACTCTGCGGGGCTGACTGAATCGCAGCGCAAACATCGCGATATAATCAACGAAATTAAACTATTCCTCGTAAATCCAAGCGAATCTGACGGTCCTCAACGGCGGAGACAGTCTCACTGCCGGAAAAGACCCGCCACCACCACAAAACCGTAGACACCTTGGACAGGTAAGCACTCGACGACGACGACAACGAGGATAAAGGTGAGGACGAGGACGAGGACGATGACTCTGCCACGGGATAACGGGTACGGATGTGGATACGTGTGGACGTGTTATAGAAGAGCGCGAGAGGAGTGATGAGAGAGGGCCAAGGTGCGCGGGAAAAGGGGCGAAAGCGGAAAGTGAAGCGGAGACGGGCGGAGCCGGTAGACCATCGGTACAGACACGGGTACGAAACGGGTTTCTATCAAATTATAAGTTGTCACACGGATGACGACGCAGCGCAGCCGAGCTGACTCCGGGGCTTAGCTTTCCCAGTTAACGCCGCCGCCAATCAGACCCGCCTCCAATCTCCTCCCTTTTCATCCTTTCGTCCTGCAACCCTAACTCGCGCTGTCTGCCTCTCCGCTCGCTCTCTGTCTCTGCCGGCGGTTCTCTTTATCCACCCCCGCCTATCGTCCGTCTCTCCGCGTGTCCATCCTTCTTTGTTCCTCCGTTTGACTCATCGTGCCTCCTCCGCGTTTCAACCCTCCCCTCTCAACCCTTACTCCGTCGTTCTCTCGTTTAGCCTGGCGTTTCTCGACGTCCCTCACCACGCCACCACGCTCTTTCCGCTTCTTGAGCGCTCGCTCATGGAAGGAAGCAAGAACTCCGCTCGTAGGCGCTTCGCAGCTGGCAGGTTCGGCATTTGCATGCGAGGAATTTATAATTGGGCAATGTTTATCTTATACCGGTGGAACTACCGCTGTAACTACGACGAGCCGAGGAAAAGATAGCCTCAACCAGGTTGGCTCGTTAGTCTGCCGGTTAAACCGGCACGCAAACGAATCGACGCGATGCAGCCAACGCGACTTTCCCAAACGAGATGAATCTCCAAGCTTTACGGTTTCTCTTGTCATTACTACCAACTGAATTGCATAACTAGAGCATCCTTTCGTTATTTTGATGTGTGAATGATTTAAAAATGATTTTTGACAAGACGGAATCGATTGTAGCAATGTATTATAATTTATCGCTGATCTGCTTTCGTAGTTTTATATATTTTATTTTATAATTTTATGAAGTGTTATATATTCCTTTTATAACAATTTCGCAATACTTTTCAGATACATGATATGATCTTGAATTATGTTTTGAATGTAAAAGTTTAATATGTTTTTGTGAGGATTATTAATTCGAATATCTCGGATCAAAGACCGCTCAAATGAGGCGAGTGATATTAAGGAGCGACAGAAAAGCGTGAGAATAGTTTCAAAAACTATTACCTCCCGGGTGTACCGGTTGCCAAAAGTATTTCAGGCTGTATTCCAAGGTGGAGTTCTGAACGAGGACCGATGCGATTTGGCAGTTCTTCCGTTCTGCGTGAGCATCCGTGTCGGGGCGAAAAGATATCGCGATATTATACGATGATAATGGGGACCGCTCAATAACATCGCGAAGAGTAATAGCAACGGCATTGTGCGCTTAATGGCTAGGGTATTCTACGGAGGGAATCGAAGCTCCGGTTTATCGTAGGTGGTAGGCGTTAGGGTTCCTCGGTGACGAATAGTCATGTCGAGTCGACCCTGCAGGTTGCTCTTCCGCCTCGCAAAGTCTTGGTATCGTAGTCCTGACGAGAAAGGCAGATAATGAGTCAAATTGATGGCACAAAAATCCTAACTCTGGATTTTTATAGAGAAACAGTTACACGTAATAAACAATTAATATGTCGACAACATGGAATGCAACATTTAATTCTAATTACTCAGAAATAGCGTAAAGTTAATTTTATATTTTGAAAATATTTTATATTTCTCGTACTGCTTAAATATATATAAAACTACAAAATTAATCTAATAATTGTAATGCGCAAGCTACTTGAATTTAAATTTAAAGTTCGATTATATTGATGCGAGGGAGAAAGAGTATCATAAAAAATTAACAGATACGGCAATGTGCGTGAGAATGCCATTATAGCGTGTGCGATTAAAAAAAGCAGAAGATCAAGAGCAAAGGAGGGTGACAAGCGTTTCTAAGGGGTGTGACTCAGTGCTTTAATGCTCCGACATCTCAAAACAAATATCCTTGGCGCTCCCACACAAACCTTCGTCAGTACATTCCCGCGTCTTCTACACCATCACAAATTCTCTCGGTTCGAATAATTCCCAGCGAATTTCCATAAGAGCTTATCCGCGATTTATTATAAACGCATTATGCTCTCCGGTGATGGCCCTTTTTACCCTAACCCTGAGCGTCATTTTTCCTCACGGGAGAGGAGCCACGCAAGATTCGCGTTCCCATCCTTTCAAAGAGGATTTCTTTTCGAACTTTCGTCCCCTGGACAAGTTCAAGCTCCAACAACGGGGGTTGAGATCCTCCGCGACAGAGATCTGTGAACGTATATATACTGGATAATCACTCAAGAGAGGATTTTTTACATCATCATGGATTAATGACTATATACGCTGCACATCCTTTACAACATAATGCGTTATTATATCCAACATGCTTTGTAATCTCCATAATGGTATCAATAGAATAATAAACGATCATTGTAAGAAAATATCGATGTAAAATTGTGTTAAAATATTCTTTCCAAAAGAAGAAAGATTATTCATATATACCATTTCGCTAATGTATAAGCGAAAAGAATTATATAAATTTATCGCGTGTGGCAGTACGTAAGTATTTATGTCTGAGAGTACTTTTATACAGTATATATAAGTCTTTACATTCAAATACCTAAAATCTCTTGCGATTGTTAGAAAATTTAATTAAAACGCCAATCAAAAGCACAAGTTAAAATCCGCTTCAGCGGTATCCGCTCAGGCGGCACAAGGCGCGCCGATAATTTACCCCGTTCTCGTACGGTTTGTCGATCGATCGCGTAGATCACGTACACTCGTTGACGCCAAATACTACGACATTCCGCGTTCGTCGGGGATGCAGCGCATCGGTCGCCACAACGCGCCCAAGAGTTACAAGTTGCGAGCTAATGTTTGCAATTTACCCAGGCGTGGTGGATCTCGCCGGCGAGCAAACTGGGCGGCCGATGCGGAAGGGTTCCCAAAGCATCCCCAGGAAGCACGGTGAGCACTATCTCCAGCTACCGCCGCCGCTCTGGCAAGTCGCAGCAACAGTAGCGATAATAGACAGCGCAGCATAGTATGATGGTAACAGTAGTAGCAGCAGCAGTAGCAACAGCAATGGCGATGGCGACAGCAGCAGCGATGGCAGCAGTAGCAGCAGCAACAGCAACAGCAGCAGCGGCGGCGGCGGCGGTAGCGGCAGCAGTAGCAGTAGCAGCGATAGCAGCAGCACCCTGCACCAACCAGCGCGCCGCATCAAGTATCACTCTATTTACCCGTCAAATATTTGTGCTTTTACCGTGGAGCGCCGTATCCGAAGCCCCTCTCTTCCTCCACCATCCTGCTCTTAGCTATCCACTCTATCCTCTAGTGCCACTTTGTATACGGCGAACGCTGTCGGCTGAATTTCCCTAACGAAAACTTGCCGAAAATTTGCAATTCGTAAAGAGTGCGGGGGAACGACGGAGCCCTCGGAGCTTGCCACTCGGAGCGAGGACGGCGAGACAACGAAGACGTCGAAATAACGACTTTGTTTTAAGCTCGGGAACCACAGGATTATCCGTTAAATAACACGGAAATATATATATGCACAGTTTAAGAAAAGAATATTGGCAAGGTCTTGTATCTGTTTAATTCGTGTTGCGTTAGATATTTGGAAGCAGAGTTAAATATGTAGCGATATATGATACGAATACAAATTATACGAGCAATATTAAATTTCAATAAGTCGCGCGCTATTTTAGCAATCCATATATATATAATGATAATAATCTCCATTTAAACTTTAATTTTTACTTAAAACTGCAGGAGACATCAAACCGATCGAACTAAATGCAGGAATATCGAGGGGCACCGTTTCTGTATCTGGAATAGACGGCGGAAATAGAACAAAGGACTCGTAACGTGTGCCAAAAATAAAAGTTCCTTCGAGGAGAAACGGAGAATGACGATGGCAAGCATCAGGGTGCCCGTAGGCTGGTCACGAATGTGACGCACGAGCGGGTACCGCACAGCCGTTCTTCTTTCCTTCTTCTTCTTCTTCCTCTTCCTCCGCCTCCTCCTTCTTTACATCCGCCGTTTCTTCTCTTTTGGCCCCTTCAGCCGGCCACTCCCGGGAATCCTAATATCTACCTTTGACGTCATGCCAAATACTTACCCTTACTCGTCTGGAATAAGGCAACGGGCGACGCCGCAATAGGCGACGGTAGCAAACGGCCGATCGGAAGGAAGAAAAGGAACAGCCGGTAATACGAATGTCCAGAATCTCTCTGACGACGTATTGTATCTTACGTGCACATCCATTCTATTGGAACGAAATAGTCATCATTAAACGTTCGTCCATAATAATCATAATTCCGCTTTCGATTCCCGCCGAATTCGCGAACGTAAGTCGTGCGCGTATTCCGCTGATTCCGTGCCGAATTTAAAATCGAAGGGACAGCCCCACGACTAGACACGGTACGTTCGTCGCAATGACAATCAGATGACAAAAGTTTCAGCACAGGTCTGCAAAGATAGAAGCCTTAATTTCATATCTGAGCAAAATTTCATTATTATTGTATGATTTTGCTTAAACATTCTGCCCGACTGTCGGAAGAAATCAGTCGAGGCAAGCTTCGATATAGAATTCGATGGTTACGTGACACGTCAATTCGAAGCACGTTATTTTTCGACGAGACATTCCCGCTGTAAAATCGACGGGAATTGCACCTTCCGAATTCAGTCCAGTCAGATGATCACGATGGAAATCGGCGAAATTATCAGGAGTATGGCAGCCAGGTGGTTATAGCTACGGTACGTACGTATGGGCGCGCGGAAGCCCCGAAATGCAGACCGTCCGATTTGAATACGTAACTGGCCGGATATAAACGAGCCTATGAATAAAATTTAAATTCCAATCACAGTGACCGAACAATGCAACAATATCCGCGGTCGCACGGTAGCAATTGCGTGTCATAACGCGAGGCTCAATGCAACGGAAATCTGCTTGTACATGCCATATGTAAGACAAAGTTCAAATGTGACACTTTTAATAATGAGCTGGAGTGGATAATGGCAAATCTTTGCTAAAATGATGCGGCAAGTATACAAATACTTTCAAACATAATACTAAGACTACACTGATATATAATTTCAAGTATTATTAATATTTTAAAATATTAATACTTTCAAATTATAAAATATTAATACGCGAAATGTATGCAGCATGTATGTAAGAATCGGACAACTTTTTAGGCATTTATAATTTTTTGTTTAGATGAATCTTGAAATCTCCTGTCGTAAAATTCGAAATTGGCGAAAAAAGGAGTTTATCGAGATATTCAATCACCTCGTACGGTAAGATAACACTCTTTTCCATTCGCTGTATTACTGAGGAGGAGATGTTATTGACAAATTAGGTACCGACAGATTCTATTAGTCAACGAACGCGCCGGAAATCTCGTGACGAAAGGCAAACGTCGTAATTGCCACATAATTATGCGCATTTTAATTTGTGCGCGTGCGTTTGCCATTGGCCATCGTCGTTCTCCTACGCTCCGTCCTCTTTGGCTGGTTGTACGTACACACACACACGCAAATTCACGGAAATTCCAGCAAATTACAATCGTGTCTATTTGACATGTGCGACGGTTTGATTTATTAATCATCGACTCGCCACGGGACGGTCCCGAATATTTTCGCACCGGCGGAGCGCCGTAATTTTCTCTCTGCTAGCATACACGCTGTAATATTTATGTCCAAGTGCGAGGGCGCATCGCATTACCACCAACCTTCTCTCTCTCTCTCTCTCTCTCTCTCTCTGTCTCTCTCTCTCTCTCTCTTTCGCCGACCCACCGATCAGCCGCGCTACCAACCCCCTTCGTGGATTCGGGATGTAGATGAGAGGAGGGCGATCCGTTTGATACGGAGCACGAACGGTTCGATGGAAACGTGAAACGATCGATTAGCCGCGACGGACAATGACTGTTATCTTTATCAGCGAATTTATGCAAATTAACGGTACCCGAAACGCGCCTGGTTTTGGCCGTTTGTCCGTTTGAACGGGTGCCGCGCCGGTGCATCGGGGTCGGTTGCAGGGTGGGATAAGGGGAGAATCGGACCGCGCATAATTTTCTGTGCCGGCGATTTTAATCGTGATTCCACGTTTTTATTCTGCACCTCGATGTGCGCCGCCGTCGCGTTGATTGGTGCGAACGCGAGAACGATTGGGATCGAGGGTGAGCGCGAGCACGTCCTCGTTAACGTCGGCGCATCCGTATAAGCGCGCCTGCGACTGTATGTAAATCGCGATAATGTCGGACGTATGTAACGTACCATTGAATGACGCTAATGAGTAAATAATATGCGCACAATATTAACGTTCACAAACAACTCGGTTCGTTATGCTTTGTTTCCACCGGCGGAACGTTTAATTATTGATATTTGCCGCGATTCTGGTAAAATGAACGCCGCCGCGCCGTTACTCCGCCCGTTTAACGAACGACTTATGCGCATTGTACCGCACGTTCTATTTGCTCAAAACATTGCCGAGTGATAGGATGTGATTACTGAAACTATAAATTCATAACCGCTCGGCGCTGTGTGCCTCTATTATCGTTTTATGACAATTTCACTTGGTTTTGTGTGAGAATGTGGACAATTGTTTCGGACGATGTATTGGACAGCGCAAGTTACGCTCGGACTCTGTTTAGTATTCTTCATGCGATTTCATCTTATTCCAAACGATGAAATATGTATATCTTGTTTTATTTCTGTCAATAGCGAATTTTCTACTGGGATACTATTAATCGCGTCGATGGCAACAATTATAAGCATTTTTTACATTATATTATATGCACGGCATGTTTGTGCGCAAGTGCGTTATTTAATTTACTTAAATGAAGCGCCACGCTAACGGAATTACGCGCCGGTAGCTTGATTGTATTACGGCGCTCTGATTAACGGTCTTTGCTACGATCCAAGGGGTACAATGTAGCGCGATATATCAGCGTCCTATAGAGTTTCACGGATCAACAAACGTGCTGGCGGTAGTATCTTTTCGTAAATCGAAATGGATGTATGTGACGAAGAGAGTGTCTCACGGGTTCATCTTCTTGGAAACTTCGAAGCATCGTTAGTTCTTTCTAATCTTCGAGAGTGCCGCTCGACGCACTTATTTCTTGTAACGATCACTTTATGGAGATAATAAAGATAATAAACACAATCGCTAGCATATTTCTTTTATTTTTACACGTCACGTGCAATGTTTTCACGAACGTTTTCACGAAACGTTATTTATTAAAATCAGACAATACATTTGTAATGAAAGATCCCGACAGTTACTGCAATATTTTTCCAAAACTTTTAGAGTTACGTAGATTCAACGGAGTGTCGCGTGAAAAGAGACACGTGGAAGATCCGAGATTTCGACAAAATCGTAGAATAAGAAATCGTCGCCAGGGGAAAGCCGGACGACGTGCGGGAGGAGATGCGAGGGTATAAACAACCGGCGGAGTAAAAGTCCCTCGCATACGAAACTCGGAGTAACTTATCACTTTCCCTTAATCGGGATCAGCCGCGCGACGCAACCGGTGATGTTCAGTCTCGTCGCGTTAAATATTCAGAAGAAACCCGCTGCCGGTGTAAATCAGGGAGCCAACCGTCCCCTGCCAACCTCTTTTCGAGGCTCGACGCATTGCTCCCACGTGGTTCCTGCCGACTGCAAAGTCAACAATCGTAGCTCGCCTTTTCGCACGCTTCTCATCGTTGGTTGGCCAATCAGATCCATCTCAAGAAAAGCAAGTAAAAGCAATAAAATGAATTTAAACGAGTCCCGTCTCGGAAAAAGATAAATTTTCTGAAGAAAATTGCATGGTTGGTAGATAACAAGCGCATAGAAATTTTTAGCACTATAATGAAGCAATATGGAAACGACAAAAGATATATAAATTAAGAGAAAAAATGTTAATCTTTGTATTAGAAATATACGTGATCAATATACAATATATAAATACATATATATTATTAGGTCGATACAGAAGTTCTTATCGATGAATAAATTGGATGACTCTTTTCGATGTGATACCTACTCGCATGTTGCCGGAAAGATGGGAAAAAGTCGTACAAAATGATGAAAAATTGATTTTAATTGATTTATGCTGTATCGATTGTTTTATTTCGAGAAAGAAAAAATTGCAAAAATTCAACAAAGAACTTATCCACTGACTTGTTAATATATTGGATCGTAACATATACCTATTCATCACGTTTTTTTAGTATTTTTAATAAGGAATATATGTTACAACCCATATTATTAGAAGCACCAAAAAACGGTGCGAATGTATGTTACATCCCACTACAATTGTGAATATTGCAATAACAACTTGCAAAATGCTGCTGATATTTATATCACAAATGTTTTAAGTCTTATCTGTTAAATTATTTTTTCCCATAAAAAAGCGACACTATAAACATAAGACTGCAATATTTATAGGGCAAGTTTCGCCACTACTCAGTCTTTGCTCGCGACGCAACGCGAATACAAATAAGCCCCATAATTCGGATTAAGGGAATACTTCGGCCTGCTTTTGATTCCAGCGGATAATAACGCAAACGACGGTAAATCAAGATGATCAATGTCATTCGCGGTGCATGCGAGGATTCCGGGATAGTAGGATGGAGGGTGGCGAATCCTCTAAGGAACGTAGGAGAAAGGAAGGGAAGCAGTGGTGGGTGTGGAGAGCTGAGACAGAGAAGGCTAGCTATTACTATCAATTTGCATGCCTCCGGTCACTCGGCCTGCCTTTATCGTCCTTTCATCTTGACGATACCGGGGGCTTATTTCCGCCCATATATTTCTCAGCCCCAATAAGAGATCCCCGCAAGTCTCCTCTCGTCTTCCTCTATTCCCCTTGAGGACACTCTCAAGGAACTTGGTGCGCGCGCGCCGCGTGCCAGGGCGAGAAATTTTAGTTCGAATACGTTCCCATGTGTTGGCGTCGACGATTCTAGCAAAATCATGTCTCAAGGTACGAGCTACGAAATATTAATATATATATATATATGAAAATACATAAATATATTTAAAAAGTAGCTCTCGAGATGAAAATATAAAATATTAAAATTGAATATCTAGTTCGCTCTTTAAAATATTTAGATATTATGACATAAAAAAATAATTAATAATAGGTAATAACAAATAATGTATTGTATATAAATTAATTTCAAATAAAAATTCTAACTTTTTATCAATTATTAAATGTGCGTCAACATAAGTGAGTACAAAATATGTTTAAACCGATCTTTTGCGCATTTAGTTTAAAAATCAAGCTTACATATATATTGTATTATACTACTGTATTATACTATTGTATATTGTACTACTGTAATCCGTTCAATAAACTTTGGGCTGGTTAGTATACGAGTGTCTGACATGACTTGCCTTTTTTTCCTATTTGCATCCAAAAGCACTTCCTCTTCCTCTCAGGAATTGCAAAATCATCACTTGATAGGATAGCGAGAATTCCTCACCAAAAGACGAAACGAGGCAACGTCGAATCGTTAGAAAACTTATGCAGCGCATCTCTTCTTTTTGAGTACCACTATGCGAGGAGCAGCATGAAAAGGATTCTCGACGAACTGTGGCCGCTTCCCTCGCAGTCAAAGGCTTCGACGCAAGAAGAAAGTTGGCCGTCTGAAAAACAGCCAGGTAGGAGGAACCACTCGACCCAAAAAGCATTCAACGAGAGGCCGTCGGCGAAATATGAGCGCGTCCAGCGCGAATATGACGGAAATCGGATGTATGCGTTTCTCTCGCTATGACGGACCGCCAACGCGAACTTTGCGAGCCCCTTTCCTCTCGACCGCCGTGGAAAAATGCTACATGCGGTACTTGAAGCCCGCAAAATACATGGAAATTCACGAACAATTTTCCATAAACGTAAATCATGTTTTCGAACATGGTCTCGATTTCACAAAATTCCCGAACTCAATGAAGATCCGATCGATATATTATCCGCTTTCGGTCGGTCGCAGTTTCAAGTACCTCAGCTAACTTAGGAAGTTAGAGGAAGCGAACCAACTAACTTGAACCACCGTATAGTTATGCGATTGATATTGCATGCTGGTAACACGATAATATCGCTCGATTATTAGAGGAAAATTTTGATTGCAATCGATTTTCTCTATTCTGCCACGCGAGGACTGTATATAGGTATAGTTTAACGTATTATCAAGAACACCGTCTCTCGATCAATCATCTCATTATCCGTCAACATACTTTTGGTGAGTAATCCGAAAATCGCCACGGTTAGATCAGAACTTTTTTTATTAAATTTCTGGCACTTTATACTTAGCGTCTAACCATCATTACACTCGTCTATTCGCTTGTGACGGAAATGTCTGGGCCGAATAGCGGGAATCATTCAAATTGTATTTATGAATTCTAAAGTTTTTCCGGCAAACCACAGCACGGTCGGATGTAGGAAACTTTAAATAAAATTCATTTGGGAGATTCGTGATCCGACATTACCATAAATTTGCAAGCTACCGGGTGCGGACTTGAAATTTATTTCAACTTCAACTACCAGGACATTTCTGAGAGAGAAAGAGAGAGGGAGAGAGGAAGAGAGAGAGAGCAAGAAAGAAAGGGAGAAAATCTCAGAATTCTATGCTGAATACACTTCTCGAGTTCTTTGCTATTATAATGGTACCTGTAAATTGCGACGATTATAATGAGGACATTGGTGATACCTCGTGATATTTTTTACCGATTTTTATTATTCGCATATTAAACAACCGATAAAACTGTAGACAGAGATTTTTTTATGACCCGACTTGCCATGTACGCGAGTTTCAATATTTAAAGGATAAACATGTAAACTATTAATAACGTCACATGTTGATATATTGATATAATAAATGAATACATTTACCGCTTTCAATAATGCATGCGTGAAACAATGTACACAAATTTAATCAACTGACGATCATTTTTAATAGCCAATTATAGTTCTATTCATTATTATTATTATTATTCAAATTCTGCATTATATTATTTTGCCTGCAGCAGCTGCAAATTGATTTACTTTGTTGCGCTCCCGTTATTTTGCGCGACTCGCGCTTCCAGTTTGCAAAATAATGGAAAGCATTGCCCGTTAAGTTTACACCATGTCCCTTCACCGTACGCCAAAGAGTGGAATCTTCCCGGAGCGTATTATCGTGCCACATACACACACCCTCTCCCTCTTCTCTCTCATCGTTATCCTTACGAGTCGCCTGATATACACGCAGCCCCAGCGGTGTCCTCCCGGTGCATTAACCCCCGGCGGCGGTGCCCTCCCCGGTACCAATTGTCTCCCTCATAAATTACCGAGGATCGTCGCCGAATTCCAGCCGGAATTCGTAGTCGTCGTACTTGGGCGCACGTGTGCGTGTACTTGAGCGCGAAAATACGAGGCGACGGCCCGCACGGCGGCCTGCACGTGCATGAATTTACAAGGATGGGAGGAGGGCACGTAGGGACACGGGATGACGACAAACACGCAATACACGCGACATCGACGGCTCGCGTCGCCGGTCCGGTGCGTCGTGGGACGGTGCGTGCCCTTCCCGGATGCGTCGCGACGCCGGGAGCCCTTCGTTAAAGACCGTTCCGCGCCAAAAAGGAGAATGCTTCGCGCCTCTCGACCGCTGTTCGTCTTCTCGTAACGTGGCGAACGGTTTCCCCCTAAGGAAACGACGAAGGGCACCGGGCAAAGGAAAACGCGGAGGACGACCGCGGAACGAGGGAGGAGTAACTTAGGGTATAATATCCTTGCACCAGCAAAACGGTCGTCCTTGGCGATATTACAACCGCAATGCGTACCGCTCTTCCTGCAGCACATGCGCGCGACGGTGTCGTGCTATGCATCCGGCCTACGGCCGAAGGAGACGGGGATGGTGAAGTGGACGGTGAGTACGAAATGTAGAGGAGGAAGAGGCGAAACAGGGGAGAATCGAGGATACAGACAGCAACGAGAAGAGAGGGATGAAGCGGAATGGCGGGATTAAACGAGGTGGCGGACGGGTAAAGTGGCGAGCGAATCTTGTGCGATTGCCAGCGTAGAGCTAGCACGCGGACTGGATGTTAAACGACAAATTGGGTCCAGAAAGAAGGGGTTGGAAATTCGATCGAGGCCGATTAGGTGGATGTTGCGAGAAAAATGTTTGGAATTTACTCTGTATAAGCTCATTACTTATTATCACTTAACATGGCGTAAACGATGTTACTCCCATTGAAAACGTTATGAGATTGCGGAATGTCTACAGCAGGAAATATCGAATTTGCGTACACAATCGTCGACGTAATGTCTGAATTCATGGCGATATCCTGGTGGGCGAATATTCCGCGCAAGTGACTTCTATCAGACAACGCTTCGCTGCAATTAATTTCCTCAGCCAAGGCTTATGCCTATTTGCCTTCTTAACGATGTTTGCTTCTCTTCCTTCTCTTCTACCCGCGGTATCCTCATTCTTTTCTCCCAGGACACCGTTCTGGTGCATTACGAACACAGATATTCGAATGTGAGGCTCGCGCGGTATTAAAGTACTAAGATACTAGCTGGCTCGTGCACGTGCTCTTGCACGCTCATAGTAGGTAAGAAACCGAAGTTACAGCTATGCTGGTCCAACGACAGCAACAGCAACCAATGGACGGCTACGGTTGTGCAGTGGTCCAAACGGATCGCAGGGTTGGCGGGTAACTATACGCGGGGGCTTCCAATTAACCCCCGCATTTAGACAGTTTGAGCACAATAACATAGCCCGAGGGTTCCTTGCACCGGCGAACGGAGCGACTAGCGGAAGAGTAAGTTGCTGCGGGAGAAGGAGAGTTCTCTCTCTCTCTCTCTCTCTCTCTCTCTCTCTCTCTCTCTCTCTCTCTCTGGCGCACCCTTTCCTTCTTAATGTAGCTGCATTAATTAACCGTCGAAGAAAGGCACTCCGAAATATTTCTCCACTACTCAGACTCGGGAGCAGAGGACCCTCGGCGATCTTGGGATATTTGGTAGCGAATTTCCCGCGCCTCCATCTCGAAAAGAACTCGGGCGAATCCGCCGTGAATTATTGCCTCGACATAGCCGAGACGTTATTAAATAAGGCGAGAAAGACTTTTAATACGTCGATTGTCCGATCACCATGATATTCGGTGATGCTAACATGAATTATATAATTCATATCTCATTTGTGATGCGAAATCGTTGTTTTGTTACAAGCAAAAGTACAGAGGCATATATGGAAAAATACAAATTGTCTACGTATTAACATTCTTAAATTAAATGAAACATTAGATGAGCGAATAAATTAAATTATAAAGCATCTTTTCATGCTATACTTTTTGTGCGTGTGTTGTATGTGAGAAAATTTCCAAATTGATTGAATCTGCAGTAACACTTTAATCCTCGTCTAGCTCGATCGCGCCGATAGCACGTCGTTGTGACGTTTTAAGGGGCTTCGTGTCTCTCGTTTTCACTCACCGGCGTCGTTCTTCCGGACTATCTCTTTCGTCCTCTGTCTCTCTCTCTCTCTATCTTCCTATCTCTATCTTCCTATCTCTATCTCTATCTCGATTTCTTCCGGAACACATCTCTACTCTCGAAACCCCCGCCGGCAGTTCGTCCTAACGTTCCCTCGGGTAAAGACAGCCGCGACCCTTGCCTCCTACGGGTCTTCGAGCCGCCATAAATGGTTTCATTCTCGACTCTACATCCCGATATAAAAATCTCTCCCTTGGATACTTGCCAGCGTGTTGGAGAAGAACGGAGAAAGTAGAGCAACAGTGCACGACGAACGAAACGAAAGGAATCAGAAAAATGCAGGCATCTCCGGGGAAATTAACGTAATGAGGCAGTTCGATTCTTCGCGCAGCGGTAAAAAAGAGGCCATGAGTGGGACGAAGGACGAAGGGAGGAAGTCTGGCCTGAGAATGCTATCGTCTTCCGCAGTCGTTCGCCATCGCGAAGTTATTGGTTTCTTCGAGATGCTTACTTCCGTAATTCACCAAGATCGTCCGATGAGAGGCCGAGTGTCTCGTTAAAATTAGAGTGGATCTTCCATGGTAAGATTTTGCATTGATTACGGCGCAGGAACTCGGTATCGATTTTTTATCGCTGCGACCGATTCTTTTCAACGATAACAGATGCATCGGTCTTCTCCTCGAGGGATGATTAATTTTCGTTAATAAGTATTAGAAAGGGATTCAGTCATATCGATTTCTTACGTTAATATTCTATTGAAACGATATTCTATAATGAAAAACTCGATTATCATTGAAATTATGAGATGCAGAGTAGTCTGCAATTAATTCTGCGATTATTGCTAGACTATCAATTATAAAACTTACATTGTTCTATGTCATTTTAACGACTAGATAGTATTAGTATCTCCGCCATTATATCATTTCAACCAATTAATAATACAAAATACAATAATACAAAAACAGAAATTAATAGCACTGCCCGAAATAAGAGAAGAAAGCTTTAACATTTGGGGTTACAGTCGACACAAAAGACAGTCGCGTTTGATAATTGGAACTATTACGGTAATTCGTAGCGAACGAATTAATCGAATTAAACGAATGTTTAATATAATTACCAAATAGACTTTGGTCAATGTACAAGTTACAGACCAAAGTTGCTTTAACTCCGAAGGGAAAACTTTCATTCGTCGATCGGGCATTCACGAAAGTTGTTGAGCGGAGATCGCGCATTCAATGAGAAAACTTATTTGCGAGCTAACGAAAGGTATTGCCTTTTCTTCATCGACCTCGTCCAAATCGAACGATTAAAAAAACTGTTACCAAAATTACGATGCCCACATCGTTACTTGATTCATCCTCGATTTTCTATTCCATTCAATATCTATGTACCTTAAGGCTCACAATGCAAGGTTTATCCACAATTACATTCAATTATATATGACTAGAGAGGCATGCGATCTCTCATTTTTCACCAGTGCCTATTATGAAGAATCCCTTCTAAACGCTTTTTCATTTCCCCGACGGACAATGCTCATTTTCGCGTATAATAACAGCCCAGCAAGTCTCCGCGTTGCGCGCAAGAGAAAGATAAATGCAAGTTAATAAAACGTCTCAACTACATTAGATACATATCCCCCCGGTCCCTCCGGTTTCATCCGCCCGATCTGTCCCTTTTTTTCTCACTCCCTTCTTCCTTTTCTCTCGCTTCTCTTTGTCCTTTTCCCATGGCCCAGCCCTTTGCCAGGGCCGCCATTGCAGTTCAATTGTCCGCGAGAGGCGGGAGAAAGATTCTATTAAAAGTTGACGACACACCCCCACCGGAGAGGACGACAACGACGGATCCGGACTTGCGAGTTTTAATGCACTCGTTATAATCGGCCCTCTTACCGCGAAATGCCTAGCAAGCGCGCCTTCGTTCGTTACCCTTCAGCATTCTATCCTCCTCCGCCTTCTCTCCACCAACCTCTTTCACCTTCATCCCCCTCGGTAAGTTTGTCCCGTTCATCCCGCACTTGCCGCGCCTTCTCGCGAGCGTCCTCGTAAATTGGGAAAATAATTTGCTGTTTTAAGAAGCGACTCGTCTCCTCTCCGCCCCCGAGCGTCCGCTCTCACCCCCCATCGTCCCTGCGCCCCGTCCTCCTCACGGCTAAACGCGAATCTTCCTTTTTAAGTACGGCAGCCTCACGACGCCGGACATTCGCCTCTTTTTCGTCGCGAAGCGTTTGACGCCGCCCGTCGTCGACGTCGTTCTCGTCGCACCGCTTTTAGCGTAAGGCGTCATTTTCATCGCGTCCCGTCGGATAACTAATTTTCATAATCTTCGACCGCGCGAGAAAGTCGCTTGGCAGAAAGACCCGCGCGATGGACGGCTCGTCTTTTTATCCGAGTTCTTAAAGTTTAATTAAATTTTAATTTATCAATATCTCCGTCTACACAGCCGCCCTTCCGCACCTTGAGCGAGAAAGGATGGATTTATTTCTAATACTAACGGAATTGTGTCTCTACACACATTTACGCCAGTGTGTTAATACTGTGCATTTATTTGAATATTGTTACTTTGAGGCTCACATAAATCGATCACAGGAAAATCAATTTGATCAGATTGATTTCTTCATTTTTAAATTATCCGACAGCTAGGTTTCTCTATTCCATACCTTGACTTTGTTCTCTGAAAAGAATTTTTCTTGTCCCGGATACACCTGTACAATCTTTTATAGAAGAACATCTGTTTTATTGCCAAATCGATTTTAAGTTGTAAAATATAATATATACATATGCATATACTTTAAGCGTTAAGCATAAATTGAGTAATCAGTAAATCATGTTTTAACATATATTCGTCCTATTTTTTGGGTTTTAATATATAATATGGATTGTAACATATATTAAAAACATCACAAAACGAGACAAATACAATCCAATAATATGTTAACATTGACTAAGAAAAATAATCTAAATTTGATTAATTGGATCAGTAAATACATTTTTTCGGAAATGTATGTATCAAATGCTTGCTTTTACATGATTCGACGTAATGCAGATCTGGCGCTTTTCAACACAAAATGGCGAATACTCGCTAATTGAAAAGCTTATCCATATCTGATCGCGTATCTGCTGAATTACGACGCCGTAAAAAAGTAGCGAATGAATTTTCAACTCGCGCGGGAATCCCGGAATCAAACGAGAAGGGGCGCTCGATGGCAAGCCGGTGCAAGAAGGGAGCGGGGAAACGGCGGTGAGTCAGCTTAATAATACAATCTTAGCATCATTAGCCGCGGTAATGGTGTGAACTTTTAATTAGTTGTGCAGTTTCATTCGGAAACACTTGCCCGAGCAGCGAATCCATTGTGTTTTTATTCATGACCCGTGAGATAGGCAACGCAGTCCTATCTTCTCTCCTAAACCGTACTCGAACCACTTCCACCCTGCGTTACCCAGAAGCCCTCCGGCGCACAGGGTGGGCAGGAAACTTTAACTTTCTTCTGGCCCCCCTATTCGGCCGGAGAATCCCCAGAAAGAGATGTTATGTATTTGTCCATTAACGCCCGTGCAGACCCTCCGACAATCCACTGGATATCTTGACGAGTTAATCCAAAAGAAAGACCTGTTTGGAATACATGGCAGATTAAAGGACTTCAAGGGAATCTCGTGTTACTACGCGCGTGTGCCTGAGTAATAATACAAGTAGATAAAATACGTATGATTGCGTTGTTATAGATAAGTTTGCAAAAAGGACTTGGATGTTCTATAATATTTAAGAAGATAATAAACAAGCTTTTCTTAATAGATGACAATTTTTTGAAAGACTACGAAAATTTAAAAAATATTTAAGATAACATTAAGCTAACACGCAATTCTTTTTACAATGTTGAGAGAAAGATTTATTCTAACATTTATCTTATCTATTGTGCATAACGATATGAGCGCAATTTTATTATTGAATACTAAAAATATTACTTTTTCACATAAAACTGCTTATATCGCAAAAAAGTCGCAAAAAATAAAATGAGAAGTAAAATAAAAAAACAATTTTACTTTATCTTTCACCATTTACGTTGCAGAGATGATATCTATAAGCTGTAATTTCTATTGCTAGGGTATTAACGCTTTAACGGCAATCGTTCGGTAAGCCAAATACGCGTAAATATTCCCGCATTTGCGATGAAAAGAGTCGCACGCTTCAACGTGCTCATCGGCAGCGATCGGTCAGAACGGGCAGACGTACCTTTCGTAGATAATGGTAAAGGTCCTTAAAAGGATTCGGTTTACTAATCCCTTCACGATCCGCCTATAAACTCAAACACTCTTTGCCTCAAACCACCGCGGGTCATTCAATAGAACCGCCGCCGGTATAAAACGGATTTGGATGGCTTTAATTACTCAGCTCTCGACCAGCGATGTAAATGACGGCCATTAAATCGCTTAGCTCGATGTTTACCTCGAAACCGCTAAAATGCGGCCGATTGCGCCGGGGAGAAACGATTGTAGCCGCTAGTTGAACGAGCATTTTTATGCCGCGAGTATTCCACCGATTCCGCGTCGATGATCGCGTGCATCTGGATCAAGTGCCTTGCCTCACGCAATACATGTACGCTACGGAGATCAATCTTTTGGAACCTGCCAACTAAATTAGACTCGATCACGTTACTAAAAGTGTTGCAGAAATTTTAAATAATTAAAGTAACGTAACGATGACAGTATAAATTAAAATGATGAATCCTTCTATTCTAAAAAAGGCGTGTTAACTTAGTGAAGTTCTTTTTTATCGAATATTGAGGCCTCTTTTCCGCGATGTTGATTGGTTCTCTCGCTTGGCTCGAACTTCATGTGGCTTGAACTTCGTGTTGCGAATGTCAAAGTGGCTGTCAGTGTGGTTATATTGACAATTTTATTTATTATATTTTTTTTTATTGTTTTTTTTATTTTATTTATAGCGCGCGTAGCGCGCGCCTGTGTACGAATGTCAGAATGTCATAGTGGCTGTCAGTGCGGTTATATTAATTTATTATTTCTTAGGAACGTGAAAACGGCAGCTGTCAATTCTGTCAAATTTGTATTGGTAAAACATGATGAAATAAATAACACCTTTAACGCCTTTTTTAGAATACGGCTACGGGTTAGAAGTTTTTCATTTCCGAGTTTACGGTATTTTCAATAGCAGAGAACTCTAGACAATATAAAAAATAATGATTTCAACAACTCAGAACTTCTCGGAAAAGAAAAATTTTCTACGGGCTAGAACTTTTTCATTTCCGTTTCTGAGTTTACGGTATTTTCAATAGCAGAGAACTCTAGGCAATATAAAAAATAATAATTTCAACAACTCAGAACTGCTCGGAAAAAGAAAAAATTTCTAAGGGTAGAACTTTTTCATTTCCGAGTTTACGGTATTTTCAATAGCAGAGAACTCTAGGCAATATAAAAAATAATGATATCATCAACTCAGAACTCCTCTGAGAAGACAAAAATTTTTAACTCGAGAACTTTTTCATTTCTGAATTTACGGTATTTTCAATAGCAGAGAACTCTAGGCAATATGCCAATTAATAATATAAACATTTCAGAACTCCTCGGAAAAAGAAAAAAATTTTTAATAAATAATAGAATGTTATTATTCGAAACCATTATTAACAGTGAAAAATAAAATAGCGCGCGCATAACGTGCGCCTGTGTTGTACTAGTATCTTAAAAAGAAAATGAAGAAAAAGCATTGTGTGTGTGTGTGTGTGTGTGTGTGTGTGCGTGTGCGTGTGCGTGTGTGTTGTGTGCGTGCGCGTATTTATAATCGTACTTAATTAGACTACTTTAATTACAATCTATGATTGGTTGAAGTTTTCACAGAAACTAAACGTTAATAGAAATCTGAAAAATATATATGCAGTAACGTAAAAGTTAGTGTTGTAAATCTGCATTTAATATCACGACTCGATAATTCATTACATGTGCGTTATTTGATTGAATGATTTGTGCAGCGATTGTATAGGAATTCGCAAGAGTGTTTGTGCGTATGATAATACAATCCTAGAAATAACAGCAAACGACTCGAGTGCCTATTCCGATTGATTAAAGCGTTGCGGGATATTCCGGCATGCAAAATTGATTATTCGCGAGACGACGCGCGGGAGCGTATTTTGCAGGGAAAAAATACGCAGGAAAAAAATGGCTCGTCGTTTGCTTATAAACATGCAAATCGTGGGCGGCAGAGCGAAATTTTCATTACGCATCCCCCTCGTATACGCCACCGCGTTCTCTCGGTTTCGCTTCGCGGCTCGTCGCCAGTTTTTGCCTCTCACACGCTAAATTCATCGATGGTTATCATCGTTCATCCGTTTTCCTTTCCATTCCGCCGTGTATAGAACTCTCTGCATTGAGTTGCGTTCGCTATCAAATTCCGATCGTGCCCTTCTAATCCCCATTTTCGGACAAAGTGTAAATGAATCTCCACTCCTCTTCCTTTTTAATCCCGCGGAATCGCAGAATTTTCGGTACTGATTCCACGTCGTAGCTGCGTGCCTAATTTTTCCTAGCCATTTCACCGCTCCGATAAGACTTGCTCGCGGATCAAGAAAATTCGGGGGCTTCGCCCGCGCGTCGATCTTTTTCGCGTCGATTTGGCGGATCGCGTGATCGAATCCCCGAGTCGCGGAAAACGACGGCGCCCCTTTATCCAAGGGTCTCGCAGGATGAACCTCCGAATGGCGCCAGATTATAGTGTCACGTAGTCCACAGGTCGGCGTGGGCGAAGGGACGCCAAATATATTGTCTGTCGCACGCATCGCGTACGCGCGTATACGACCCTGGGACCGACGAGCGTAACGCCGACGCGACAGATTGGCTGGGATAAATTAATTTCATTTACCGGTGATTTAGACGATCCGCGATGCTGAAGGGATGCCATTTGACATCCTCCACGCTCGCAGTCCACGTCGCGCCGGCGCCCGGCTACAAATGAATCCTTCAGCGTGTCTCGGGCATCGTTGCGCAGTAAGTTAAGCGAACGTCAATGCAACCATAATCGCTCTTAATGGTATTAATCTTAGGATATTAAGAACAACTAAACTATTCCACATAGCGTCATTAAAAACGTCGATTTTCTCTTTAACAAATCTGGATTTTAATTTCTTTAATGAAACGCTCTTTGTACTACTTTGATACACACACTTCACATCACTAATTATTATGAGAATGTTGTATTAAATTTAACAAAAAAAGTATATTTTACATATGAATCTTATTGAGTAAAAGAAATAATTTTTATCCTTTTGTGTTTAAAAGAGTGGATCAGCGATTTACTCTTGAGAAGAGCTGTCAATAATTCAAGAGAATATATTTCCAAATGCGCTTCGTAGAATTAGGAACAATAGATATCGCTGCGTTTATTCTTTATCTGCAGATTAACGAGAATTTACAAGCAATTAAGTAAGTTCTAATGGAAACACTCGCAAGAAACTTGGATCAAGGAACGAGGACCTTGACCATAAGTGGCACGCTCGGTCGAGCATTACATTCATCATCTAATGGCAGCGGAAATGTTTTGGCTAGCGGTACCCCGCAACTTTCCGGTTCCTCTGTTCCGGTTTTAATACAATTACGACAGTACCTAATATCCCACGAGAACACAGCGTTTAATACAAAGGATGAGAGGGTAACGCGAAACAAGGATTCACGTGTCAAGAATAGTAAGCGGTAAGCGTTGCACGATGGATGAGTGAAGAATCCAGCAGAGACCAGGCAAAATGCACAACCAGTCTCAAAATCTCAGCGACTAAAAGTAATTATGCATTGCGCTCATTGATTAAGTCGATACCTTTGTGAAATGGATTACACCGGTCTATTAAATCGATGCTTTTGTAAAATTTATTTATAAATTTATTTAGAGAATTATTTACAGAAAAATAATACAATGTCAGTTTTCAATTATTAATGTAACGTTTTATACACATCAATAACAATAAACTATTGCGTTGATTGCAAAATAGTGAGAGAACATCTAAATTGAAAATAATTTTACGGTCGCATAAAGCTGAAAATACATTAATAAATAAATATAGCCATATAATAAATATAAGGCATCATAATAATCGTCATTATGATAGGACACATTGTATTTTTTCGTTATAGAAACGTATTCTTCGCCGCGACACGAGGGAAGGATCCATCGACTGCTCCCTCGGGAATGCTGCAACGGCTAGAGACAGAATTCTTTCTGAAAAAAAATTCTTACGACATAAAGTCAGGAGATTGTGTGCGCCATTTCGCCGAGGCGCCAGAAACACCATGTAGTCACGATATTTTTAGCATGGACCGAAATTATGCGACAGCGGAAGCGATGGCGGCGGTGGTGGTGGTGGTGGCAGTGGCGGCGGGGTCGCGTCGCGCGCGAGGAGCGGGCGCAATTATGCTTGAAAAACTTTTTTTCGGTGGTACACGGCGAGTTTAAGAAGTGACATTCGTCTCCCGAAATTAACCCCGGCCTGCACGTGCCCGCGATACGAAACGCCCCGTAGTTTTTCCTATTCCCGTGTCCTCCCCCGAAGACAACGAACGAATGCGACGCGCGGGGAATGAAATACGAGCGGGGCGAGAGTCGGAAAGAGAGTCCGGGGGTACTATGCGAACGCGAGATTCGCGAAACTTTCGAAAAATTATGTCGCGTTGGAGGAGGTGCATCTCTAGACGACTGGCTTATGCAACGAGTTAAAAGGCTCGCGCGACAAAGTTGCGCTACGTGTTGGATTTTACGAGTGCGCCGCTTGCTATACTCGAGGGTGTTGGTGGCCATCCATAGTCGCGACTCTAAATACGGGAGGGGTAACTTTAAATCTCTGCACGGAGTAAGAAACGGTTAACTACTAAATCAGAGCAATGAACAATTCGGGCTTTTTGAGAATTAAATATTCTTGAATAAAAGAGCAGTTATGTGATATATACAGAAAGAGAGAGAGAGAATGCGCTCTTTTGGTGCTTTCGCTGAAGAATTTTCTTATAAATAGGGTCAGTGTGCTTTACTAAAAAACAGCAAACTCAATCATAAATATAGCATAGCAATCAAATTAATCGAAAAACGACAAATGCATTTGAAATCGATAGGATAAAAGAAGAATGATATTGATAAAAAGTAAAAGAAATATCGCTGTGTCTTTATTGAAACTCATTATCAACGAAGATCTCACTGCTTCTCAGTAGTTTATTGAAAATCGTCAAGGATCTCAATGAACTATAATACATATATATATATATAGGTTTCTACTGATTCAGCAATTTCTATTCTGGTTGATGCAGCTTCAAAGAATAATACGATCCTTTCCTTTCAAAACAGATATTTTTACTTCTAACTTGTGCTGTTAGCGTGCTTTTCACATTTATTTGTCGGTTCCATCGTTTCTGCTACTGATTCTCTCCGACTGCCTCTCCATTTTTGCCCACAAATCAGATTAATCGTTCGCCGTTCTATCGCGTGCCAGTATTATCCGAGACCGTGCCGGTCCGGTAAACAGCAAATCAGCTTCGAATTATAATTAAACCGTTCGCGCGAGTTTAGTCCGTAGCTCATTTTGTTCCAATTTAGGATTTTCCGCGAGGCGATCGAGTACCTGAACAGGCAGCCGATGGTCCCGCGCGCCAACAGCCAGCACAGCCAGGTAGGCTAGGAACAGTGTAACGTGAAATTGGTACTTTGAAATTTCATTAGTGAAGTCAGGTGGCGTCACAGATTCAATTAGCTTTTTATTGGATTTCGAACTGTGCGAACTGTCAAAGCGGTAACCGCGCTACTGGCTGGGCTCTACTGCTGGCTGTGCGCGAATACCGAACTCACCGTGCCAACGAGCGCGCGCGCGCGCACACACATACACATGCACACACGTCGCGTTGCGTGTTCACGCGAGTACGCGCGCGCGATTGCACGTAGCCGATGGATGGACGATCGCTTTGCCACCGAATCGATATTTTTACACCAACTCGGATAATCGGCCGCACAACTTTGCCGTGCCTTCGAATACCGTGGAAATAACTGATGGGTTTTCGAATGCCTGCAGTTGGTTTTACGCTGCTGCCGGAAGCGCCGCTTTCCCCGTTGATTTTTTTCTGGAAAACTTTCCGTTTCGGAGTGATAATTTATTTTACGGTCTCTACGTTTGCGCGTTTGGCAAAAGGTCCAAATAATAAAGTATTTATTAAAACAGGATCGCTTCCTCTATTTCGATGTGTTTCGACATGTTTCGTCGTGTTCACAATTAATTATTAATACTGAATTTATCTACAAATACCTTATACACAATTTATTTATTAATACTGAATCAATTAGATTTTTTTCCTTTCTTTCTCTGCATGAGGAAAAGTTTTCATAAATTCAACTTGATAGTCTTTTCTTACTTCAGTTACACCAATTGTTAATGAAATATGTTCATGAAATACGAAAGGGGTGAGTGGAGCAGACTTTGAAAGTCGGCAGGATTCGACCCTATGGTGGTTGGCAACACTCGTGCATCATAGGTTTATGGTTCTACGATGGCATTTATAAGGTTTGCTCGAGTTGGCAAGTAAGTTCCACCGTCGAACCCGTCCCAGGCACTGGGGTGGTAATGCCACGAAGCGCATCATTACCACCGTGATATATATACGGGGAATGCCGTTAATGCGTTTTGGGGTTCCTTATTGAAAAATATTGCGTTGATTCTGCATTAAATGTGATAGTCCATTGTCTCTCTTTTTTCTCTCATAACTGCCACATCTACATTTCCAGGATTCACTCAATGTAATGGCTATAATATTTAATAGTTTAACGTATTTGTAATTTTATCATCAATTTAATCGATAATTATCTAAAAGGACAAGGTATTTAATTTCAAAATTAAGCTACCTTGACGTGAGATATTTTAGCATTGTCATTCGACGAAGCAGACTTTGCTTTATTTCTGCAACGTTCTGTCACGTTTCACGTGGCAAAACACCGAAAACACTCAAACCGCATCGTTTTTATAGTTGACTGGCTCTACGCTCTACGTTCTCTTCCCTCTTTTCCTTCTATCGGCGATCCCATAAATTAGGGAAGGCACCCTACCGCTTATACGATTGTCCGCCGGGAAACGGGACGATTTCGGACGCACGTCGCGGCGGCGTTACGCTACCCTGACGTCGAAGGGTTCGTCGGTTCGATGGGCCCCGGACGGTCATCCCACGATAAATCAGACCGGACGCGTTACACGCGAATGCAATACGTTTTCTCGACATGCAGGTGAAGCCAACCTCGTTGCAGTTTTACCAAGTGCCGTCGGCCGTGCGGCGACAGTTACGTGCACGCAAATCCCAGCGCGACGCTAAATTCTTCGAGCGAAAAAAACCATCTTTCCAGCTTTCGCGAGATCTTGTTAAGTTGTTCAATTTCTCATCATCAAAGAAAGAAGGAAAAGGTTGTTTGGTTAGTAGAATACAATGATATCTGCAAGTTCGAAAAAGAGTGTTTAACAATTAATGCTTCTAGTCTAACTACAGTCTTGTACTTTTCCAAAAACTTGGAAGAGTCTTGTAGAGAAATTTAGACGAACTTTTCGTAATTTGCGAAATGTCAAGGTTCATAATTTTCAAGATTTCTGTTACATTTTGATCACTAATAAGAGAAATCTTTTAGTTATCTAGTAATGATAGAAAATGAGATTCCTTTTCGAGATTAATTACATTAATTAGATTATTAACTAATCTGGATCGCGTCTAGATGGTGATATAACTCGATGTTTTGGAGAATTTCGTCTTTTGTTTTTTAAAGATTGTCTATTCTACTATAAAATTAATATACGACAAGTTATATTGTGCTGTCACAAGTATGCGTTTTAGTTTGATTCATCTAGATGCGACTTGGATTACTTGAGGAAAGCAATTAATATTTCACAAAATACTGTCAAGAGAGATATATAGATCATACAGTATCTCCTTTTCATACGTAAGAAACATTGAACGCAGAAACACATCTGAAACTCCCGTGAAAAGTTTGACATGTTCGCAAATTTCCGTCGCACCGTTTAATCCTCACTCTCCGCAGTTGAAACTACTTTTACGAGAACATCGCCAGTTGACCTAGCCTGTAATCGACTTTTCCTAAATGCGTTCCACTTTTTGGAAAAATACAATTACCCCGTGTCACTCCACGCGCGCGCATATCACGTGTGTGTAACATGGTTTTTGGATACATATCGAAAAATTCTCGATGCGCGCGCTAAAGCAACATTTGACACAACAAAATATAAAAAGAAAACTGGTTCTGGTAGCAATTAATAGCGGATAATCACCGAGACGTTCGATAATCTCATGGTCGAGCAACTTTTACGGCGTCGACCACCGATACACGGAAATAGTCCGGAAGCCTTAATCAGGCGCTCGATTTGCCAGAGTGCAGCTTTTCCGCAGACCGAGGACGACTAGAGGGGTGTGTTTGTAGAGGAATTTACCTAGTGGCAATTAGAAGGAGTTATAATTAACCTGGGCAGCAGTGATTATGCCATACGAACACCTACTACATGCGCTTAATGGTGAGGACACGATCAAACGTAGGTACGGATCACGGACGTCGTCGTACAGCCTGGCTATTTACCGGACGTTCATCGGACATCGTGGAGGATTTGTTTGTATTACGGATTACAACGGTTCGCAAGCTCTCTACCGACGGCCGACGTTTCTCAGTACACGGGACGGTTGACACTGCGTTCTCTTACGGGGACTTAATCTCGCAGTAGGGCGACAAATTGGCGTTGATTGGGTTGGATGATCCCGTGATTAGTGCCCTTTTTCTCTCGATGGATTTACTCCGTAAATTCCATCGAACGTTAAAGAGGCAATCAAATAATAATCGGATACATTGCGTTTAATTTATTTGTTCAAATTGCGGTTACTTTTCTTCGATGTGTATAGCATTTAAAATTTGGTTTGTGAAATAATTTATGTATTATAGACAACGATGATGATTACTTGGTTAAGTGAATTTATTTTCACTGAATGCAATAAAATATTAAGTGTATGCAAACTTTTAGTCTTTTTTTCAGCACGCTCACTATTGGTTTTTAAAGTTATGTTTATCATTAAATCATAAGATATGACGTTTTAGAAATTTCGCTGCCAACTCTTCAAAAAACATAAAAAGCGAACATTTATTTGAAGTTTAAATAATAATACTCAAGCGCTGAAAAAAAGACTGGAAGTTTTATATACACCTAATAAAATTTGACGCAAAAATCGAAACTTTTTGATTGACCCAATACTTTCAATTATTGTGGCTATAGTTTATTTATTTTTTATTAAAAGCTTTTAAAGAAAGAACTCTCCTCCAACATCGATTTACCTCCACTACTTTTACGGATTTCTATGGATAACGAGTTCTTGTATATTTTGTTTTTACACAATAATCTTATCTCGCTTCAACTCACTCTGAATATTGATTATGAACAGAGTTCTTATCAATACCAATGGGAGATCTTTAAGAAAAAGATCACCCTTATTTTTCTACACGAGATAACATTCACATTAAAGAGCGTTTGGCCACGCGAAAGATGGGACAATAATTTACTTTCGGTGAAAGTTATCGATATTACTCTGAGACAGTTATCGATATAGATACGAGATTCTCTGGAACTCCCTATACAGCGATCTAAAGACTTATTAAAACAATCCGTATTCTTATCTAAAAAAAAAGAAAAAAGAAAGAAATCCATTGCACATTTTATCGACAATTTATTATCTTTCTTTTCTTTCTCAATAAAAATATCCGATTATTGCGGGTCTCATGATCGCAATTTTAATCTTACGCTCATGAATTAATAAATAAACTGTTCAGAATTGTTGGAATTTTAATAAAATTTGAATAAAGAACTTGAAATGCAAATGACAATGAAAGCTTGTTTCTTATTATTTGACAGAATCGATCGCTTCTCTCGGCAAATTATTATCAGCATCTTTGTATTCTTGATCTTTTTATGTTAAAAATGACAATCATCTCATTATATCGTATAATTTTCTTCGTATTAATTTTGTAATATGTTTACAGAGTGGAATCGACATGTTAGATCAATCGATTTGGCATGGATATATTATTTATTATTATTATTCTACTATATTTCATATAGAATTACAGTGATTTTTGTTTATAAAAAATCATTTCCAGATATTTTTAAAATATTTGTATATTTTTTAAAAATAATTTCCAAATTTCTCAATATGTATTTTCCGATTTTGGTTTTACTATTAAATATTAATATTAAAAATTTTAATATTTAATATAATGACTTTACAAGTTGAATTGAACTATAACATAGAAATATTAATAAAATGAAGTATTAAATATTAAATTTATTTAAACGTAACATCTCTCTCTCTCTCTCTTTCTCTCTCAATAGTTTTGACTATAATGTAATTGATAGTTCTTCTTAATGATTAAGAGGATTTATAAATAATATTCAATATCATGTAGGTAACTGTTTTTTTAGCATTAATCACTTACTTTTTCGTTATAGGATAAAAAACAGTAGTCACTCGCAATTTCGATTTTCCCGTTCGATTAGGCTTTTCTTGCTTCGAGCACGCGCAACTATGCAAGCGTGTGTGATGGTGAGAGGAGAGAAAACGCGTGTGCTCTTTTGCAGGCGGGAGAGCAGCGCTGCCCTTCCATCCCTGTATAACTGACGTTTCATGAATTGGAAATGTAATTTTACCACCCAGCCGTGGCTCGCGGCGTCGTAACTGTTTGCATGATACCCAGGGCGCGAAGTAAACGAGCGCATAATTTCAGCCGCGAACACGTCCCTGCAGCCGGGAGGTGCCAAAGAGTACATTTTGCCGCGTGCTGGGTGACAGCGCGAGTAATCGCGATCACCCGTGCTTTCTGCTCTAACGGACATTTTCCTGAAAGATCATTCGACGCTCGTCTCTTCTTTGTTAAAAGCCCGTGACATGACAATTTTCAGTATACAACTATACAGAAAAGCGTACATCATGAACTCAGTTCTTCTCCCATAATTTCCATAGCTTGCATAGCGATTACATTCGCGATTACATTCGCGATTACATTCGCCTGAACATTTGCGATCCGCGCAGTCAGGTTTGTTGTTGAACAGGCTGCGAAGAAACTTGCAATTACGAGATTATCATCCGCAAATTAAGACGATGATCGCTAGCACGAAAGCATACCGAGAACAGGGACAACGGCTAACGGTGATAACGGAGAAGATGAAGGTCTCCCTTGAGCCGCGTACACTCGCGCGCAGCGATGCTCCCGGACCAATAAGAGTCGTGTCTTAATTCTTTTCGCGTCTCTTCTTCGCGCTGGTATTATCATAACCGACCGGTGGGATAATCTTTTATTTGCCTCTCCGAGTGAGCTGGTTTCGCCGCCATCTCCGTCCCATCCACGCACCGGGATACAACCTGTCGCCCTCCAACCCAATTCCGCTTCCGCGCCGCTTTTCCCGCCCGTTCCATTTCGGCTCCGAGTTCTCAGCCTCACGCCACTTAAATAAATCATATAAATACGACCGCGCGCGTTCGCCATCTTCCGCGCGACCAACAGGCGGCGGAAGGGCATGGGGCACAGGACCCGCGGGGGTTTATGCATTCACCGTTTTAATCTAATCTGCGGGCGCATGTAAGAATATATTAAAGAAAAACTTTGCGCCGTGCCCTGAGACGTACTTCTGAAAATTATACCATCTCGAGAAGCGGCGCGGTGTTGTCAGAGATCCAGCCGAAGACGATGCCCTATGGAGGGAGGAAGGTGTTGTCTCTGTCTCTCTCTCTCTTTCAGGGAAAGAAGAAGTCTATCGAGGCAGAAAGAGGACTCCGGAAGGAGTCAAAGTAGTTCCCGCAGACCGGTTCTACGCCTATCCTATATGTTCAGTTCGTACACTGCAAACTCCTACCGGCAACTATCTAGATCCATACATTTATTTACATGTAATTACGTTACACCCCCGCGTCTCGTCGAGTTCTAGAGATCTAATAAACATGTACGCGCGCGCGAGGGTTCCAACTCGGGTAACAGCCGGCGCCGCCATCGTAATTTATTTATGACAACGCGCGTACGACTTCTTGAGGACATGGACAGAGTAGAAAAATATTATATATCTCTTCGAGTAATCCTATGTTTGGGGGAATCATGATTCGACTTAATTCATCCAGTGATTTCTTTTTGTGCAAACATGATTCGAAAATTTTCTTAACTTTATGTAAGCTCGCTTTCTTCGAAGTTTCACGTGAGCATATGTCGTTCAACTAAGTCACATGCCACTAAATCACTATGAAATCTCGCGTGCACGACGAGGACTTGTGATCACTAGCACCTAATTTTGGATCACGCTCAAGTTCTTCAAGTTGTTCAAGTCCTCGCATTCTCCTCAAGCAAGAGGAAAATGTCTTCAACCGGAAAATACGCGCGTGAATCAATCGAGAGAGGAAAGAGGAGTAATCCAGAGGAAAAAAAAGGAAATACTCGTAACTCATCGGATTACTACGAGGATGGCATACGGGGAGGATTGACACGTACCCATAGATTCGGAAGATCGTGTGTAGAAGGCGCCATAAGACTCGCTGCTACGCGAGGTCGCCGCTCACGGCGTCAGACTTGCCACCGAAGGGGTGGGAATCGTCCGTGAGAGAGCGGCACTACGTGCGGATGGCTGGTGACGCAGGGTGGAAACCGGCTGCTGCCTTATCTCCGCGCACCGAGATTGACTTCCTTTCTATCCATTCAACCGCTCAAATGAGTTCCTTTGATAACTGTTGTGTGATCGAGTGTACTGAATACTGAAGGGTCCGTAGCCCGGCAGCCCAGCGGCGTATATTTCGTCTGAGGACGTATGGGCGAGGCCGCGGGAAAAATTTTCATCCTGACTGTGAGCGGTGCACACTGTACTCTTAAATTTTTCCTTCACTCCGGAAACGATTACGCAAATGCGGGTAAGTGATCGTGATCGTTCGAGTAAATCTGATATAAAAATTGCATCACGGATGTACGAAAGCACAGAAACACGTGCGGTTGATTGGCGCGTTTCTGCACGAACGTTGACGTCGGATTAAATTTTTCCGTCGACGGTACCCGAACGCGTCGCGGCGTCTTCGTACGGAAGATTGCACCCTTTCCAGTCCTTAGAAGCCCTTAATTAATGGCACCGGCACGCCAACGCGAGCCCTCCAACGCGGCGGGGGGGGTAAGGAGAGTTTATGCTGCAGACCTGTAATCTCATGATGCCGTAAGTTATTCTAAATGCACTAGTGGGACCTACGAGATATCCTCTCGGTGTTCTCTGGGAGGTAAGTTTCGACCTTCTCCACGCTGTTTCACGCGCCACTATACCACCCCTTTGGTGGTCGGTAGTTAAGCACACCTGACATTCCCGTAGTACAAACAGATAATATCGAGTCGGGAGAAACTCGTTGCGAAACTCGTCTATAAAAAGCAACGGAAAGTATTAGAATATATTTATCAGCAAAATATCCACTTACTTTCTTTACTTCAATTAATGATGTAACATGCGTTTGAGTACACATATGTAATATCCAAAAGCGAACGTTTAGTCCATTCCGATTTGTTTAGAAACGGAGATTTTCCAGGATATATTTATTTGCTGCGACATAAATGATAACGCGATGTATAATTTAAAGACACGTAATAATTATTGTTATCAACACCAATATAGAAAATTTGAGAAAACTGCACAAGCGTGACGAGTGCGACATCACAAAGATACCTAGAACGTTGCTCGCAGCCTAGGGCCAACATAAGTAACGAAGGAAGGTTGAGGGGTGATAATTGTCAGGATACTCTGAATTCGCCCCTGGCCCCACGAGGCCGTAGATTACAAACTCTGCCCGCCGTCTCGGGCCTTCTTCCGTCGGTCCGCGCTAAGCTACGTACCTGAAGTACGCGTTTACGCGAACAGTGGCCGGGCTCGCCCTTATTCCCCCGTCCCTGCGGTCTTTTCGCCGTCGCTTGATTTATCACACGACTACAACATTATTAACCTCGCGGCTAGATAAGGCATTAACACCGCCCGTCTCGTCTCGAGTATTAACCATCGGCCCCTCAAGAGTCAAGCCCTAAGAAACGCGAAGCATAATTAACGTACCTCCGTGAGACTCACGCGAACGACCCGTACATGTAAATTTCAAGCAAGGGTTAACGTAAAAATACCTTTTTACGGACGATTATTCTTGCTACACGCTATTTTCTTAAACCATTATTAGTATAATGTTTTACTGTAGAGATTTCGGAAAGATGGCTACACGAGAGAGATGACCAATTGCTCTAATTTTCCTACTGGCCACACAGATGTGTGTCATCCCTCAACTTTAGTCATGTTGTAACGGAGATTTAACGTTTTGCAGGAAGGTATCAAAATTGTGAAAATATTTCCATTTTAAACTTTATTGCCTGCTGAAAACTTTTTCGTACGTTACTATTTCCGCATAAGCATCAGAAATATCTGGCTTGAACTGACAGAAATCAAGATTTTAGATTTATGTAGAACTCTTTTTGACATCGTACAGTTTTCATTCGTCATGTTTTACGAAGTGCTATAGTCATCCTTCTTGGATAATCGGGAGAGAGGTGGTCATAGCAATTCCGGAATAGTTGGTCATCTGTGGCATTATTATTATTATATTTTTCTACAAAATTTCCTTTTTCTTTTCAGATTCCGAACAAATACATACCTAAAGCGGATAGTAGAAGGAACTTTTTTATTCGTGAAAGGCAGAAAGTAAAGAATCTAAAAGACGTTATTAACAACTTTTATCAAAATTTGTTTTTAAAAAATATAAGAAATGTACTTAGATCTGTTTGTACTCTAGAATCATTTCTTCTCTCCCTTTTATTTACTTATACATTAATTTTAAAGGTGCCCAACTAATAGTACTCTATGGTCATTCCTTCCAAATATATGAGAGAGATGACTAAGGTCTTAACATTTCTAAACAAATTCTTGTGAAGATTATATATATTTTCTTTTATTCTAAAACCAACGTTTCATGAAAGAAAACATTAAACTAATACACTAGCCTATTTTCCTAAACTCTTTTTATTTAACGGGGCATGTTTTCATCTATCAAAAAAATGCATATATACATATATACGATAGCCATGTATTCCGGAATTACTTTATATTAATTTATAAGAATTTAAACGAGATTAATACATATGAAAGTTAGAAAGACTACATTTGTATTCCTCGTTGCAAATCTCTTTGAATGCAAATCAAGAATAGCAATGAATCGAAAGGCAATATCTTCTGCTCTCGTACCTCTCACACGCGTTCAATTAGATTTCTTAGCAAGATGGTGTTCTTCAAGAAATACATCTCTTTGCTTCTCAACCGATTCTCTCTTTACTTTACGCGACGCATCTTGCAAGAATTTCCAAACGAATAAAAAATATTCCAGGATCCGCCGGTCTGTTACAGATGCGCCTTGCACCTTTCGCATATCGCGCAGACATGCCAAAGCGCTTTCTCGCGAGTGTCTGAAACACTCCAGGCTCCTAATAACACTCCCATGCTCGGATCGCGAACGGTTTTCTCGTCGCGCCGGAGATGAGAGATATGCTGAATCTCCGAGACAAGATAAGAGAGAAAAGAGAGGATCTCCTCGCTTCCCGTCGACGGCGACTTGATGGATCGAACGTCGGCCTGTTGCGTGTTCCGCGTGTCCCTTCGCGATACGTGTGCGCGCTCACGCGTCGTGACACGAAAGGAAGCGGACGCGATCGCTCGTCGGTCGATGGGGAGAGCGGATGGAGGCATCAGAAATTCTGAGAGGCGTATTTACACATCAATAAACGTTATTACTGCATGTCGCGCCGCGACACGATGAGGACTCTGTCGTCTAGCATCTGAAGCTGATATACATTCGTTTTATACACAAGAAGAGAAAGAGAGAGAGAGAGCGTACGCGGGTACATATACAGACGCAACGCGTCGCGATACAGGTTCGCAGGTACCAACCGGCGGAGGGTTGTGTCGCTATTGGCTTGACAGGTTCTCCACCCGCCTCATTGAATACAAAATACATTACCCGCCGCGTTGACGGCCGTACACCATGAAGAAACGCGGTGACGTCGAGGAATTGCGAATTCCCGCCGGCCACGTGCCACGGCCACCTTGCCAGATATTCGAACTCGCTGCGGAAACGGAGATGGAGGTGGCCTCGGCCCGTCGGGCTGAAACGGAGTCACTTCTGCGGCACGAATGCGGCGGATGTTAACGCGAACTGCCGCGACCAGACGCGGAAATCAAACCTGTCGATCAAAAGGGCCTTGTTGGGAAATCGTCGTCGACGAATATCCCTCTTCTGGCTGACTGAGCGTCAGCTTCCTGGGTTCTTACATCACCAGCCCGAGCGCGTGCTGCAAAAGTAGAAAATTGGGAAAATGACTATCGATGTAATTGACAGAACGGCACAAATTCAAATGCGATATGAGAAGTGAGCACAGAACTCTACATAAATTCCAGACATGCTTTGATATGTATATTCTGGGGTAATTAAAGCTAATTGTGTAATCATCAATAAGAGTAATCGCATGAAGAAAAGGACAGCAATGGAAATTGAATGACGAGAATCAAATCAATGAAAGCATGAGCAGAATAGATTAAGTGTTGCATATAATTAACTTATAAATTTTTATTATCTTGCACATTTATTCTCTGCGAATCTATAATAACAATTTAGCGAATTCCTGAGCCTGACGTCCGACGTAAGATTCACGGGAAGACAGAGTTGAAGCAATAAGATCGCCATCGCCGAGATGATCAACGATTATCCGACGTGATTGTGCGCGAGACGAGATACCGAAATAAGCCTCGTAAATTGGCAGTTATTATGAATATCCAAGGAACCAAGAACCAAGCAGTGGCGCGTCTCGATGTGGACCACCATCAACACGGCGACATCACCCTTCTCCGTTTTGCACCCCGTCACCCGTCTTTCCTGCGGCCACGGGTAGCGCGAAGCTACGGGGATGATATAGCGCGTGAAATTTGTCGCCATTGTGCAACGACAGAACTACGCGAGGGTAATACGGCGCTGCCGCTAACTAGCCCTTGTTATAACGCCATTCGTTCATCGTTGTTCGTCCCCGCTGCCACCCTCCCTCACGTCGATCCCCTCACTTCTCCCCGACCAGTCACGCTGTTTCTCTCTCGTCGCTACCCTTCGTCGGTGTTTCATTTTGACGGACCGACCAGCCAGTTCGCACTGCCGAGTCGTCGAAACTATAACAGCTCTAAATGTCCCACGCTCCATGGATTTCGCCGAAATCCTGTAATTACCTCCATTCTGGAACGCAGGGTGGAAGGCGGTGCGGGGAGCGGGCGACTGAATTACTCGAGATCGGCGACGATTTCGCACCGTTCCGCCGTCGCCGAATCCATCGGTGAACGAGCTCGTTTTTATTTTTTTTCTTTCCGGCCGTCCACGCATGCACAGCCACCCCTATGCGTGCAAGCGTGCACACGGACACGCAACATTTATCTAAGTTACATGATGCTGTTATATTTGTGAAATTTTTCAATGTTGTGTCGTTAAATGTCTATCTAAAGCACAAAGGTTCGAATTAGGTATTATAAACGTATAATGATATAATATTATAACATATATTACATTTAAGAGATTCGAAACGGATAGACCAATTTTATCTCGCGAGCGAACTGGCTGATACGTTGTACAAGTACGAATGGGAGGGAAAGCTCATTTCTGTAAGTACTGTTTAAGTTACGTTATAAGTCCGATTGCCGCGAACGCCACTTAAACTTCCCCTAAGTAGAAAGGCTTGTAAAAGTTCGAGAGGATCCGTCGGTTTTAGAGTGGGCTAAAGTGCAACGGCTGATTTCGCATCGATAAATACGCGCTCGGTTTGCCATAAAACTGCATAAAACATTTGGCAAGCACGCGCCGTTGGTCGGCGCACGATATAAGGGAGTTATGGACGCGAGGTAAGGAGCGGAGATAGCGGATATTAAATTTCATTTTAAATGGCTGAGACCTGTCAGTCCCTGTGTTTCCGCAGATGTTACCAAGGAGTGCTTCCTATATTCGATATTTCGCGTCGCGCGCACCCCCACACTTGGCACTATATTCCAATGTCACCATGGGGATGATGGTCTTGAAAAAATCGTCGCGTGGGAAACCAGCGTATTTTTTATGTGCAGCGAGAAATAATTTAAAGTAAAACAGTCCACCCTTGGCGCTCCTAATAAGATTACATTAAATTATCTGCCGACCTGCGCGCCGACTTTTGCTGCGGGGAGAAACGTTCGAAAACAACATGTTTTCTTTGAGCAATAAGGATTTATCGTCCGTCTTTCTTTTCAGCGCGAGAGAGGGAGGAATTGGAGGAACGAGGTACAAGAGGTTCTTAAGGAGGAACTCTACCTGCGTGTCCTTTGTAAAACTTTAACTCACTTGAGACAAAGTCTTTGAATGAATCAAAAGCAGGTGCTTCGGGAGGAAACCGAATAACGCTGTTCTTAGTGGGTGGCAACCGCAGAGCTGACAAGAAACTTGTCAAAGAAAAGAAGGAGATTCAGGTAGATGCCATTAACGATTCATAGTTACCATCTGCATTCACCGGACGGACTGCAGAACCAAGCATTGACGCACGGCAAATAAGAATTTATCGCAAGCGATTTCTCTCCGCTCGCAAATCTCGTTACACGGACATCTTGTATGACTCGCACGACACTATCTTACGGCGCACGGAACCCGAAAAACTGCGATTTAATGCACTGGATATTGGAGAGAGCGGGAGCACCCAATAAGATGTCGGCGAGGGAAGAACAACGGACATCCCCGAGGGGAAATTCCAGCGCAGCGGCACAGTGACAGAACAATTTGTGCGCATAAATCACCGAGCCGTTTCTTCATATCGTTTAATATGAATCGTCTCGCCTGTTTCGTTCGTGAGGTACGAGGCGTCGAGAACAACGGTTGTACCAAGATTGATTGCCAACTATGACTCCATTACGGATCAAAGTGACACGAATTATTAAGGGAAAAAGGAAGAGATTTGCTTCAAGCAAGAACTTTGCATACGATTTTCAATATTTGCTCGAAACTGGATCAGTTTGATCCAACACACATGCGTGTATGTGTGCGTGTGCATGCAAGATAAAACTTTAAATTGTCCAAATTCGCGTGATTAATAATTGTTTTTTGTTCTAGGAAAATTTTCGACAGAACGGAAGCGTTTACCGCAGCGTCATAGCGCTCACATACAATATTTTCCATTCCGCGATGCACGTTGCGTTTTGCGGATAAAGGCAGCGAGAGGCGAGAGAGCCAACGCTGAATTCGGCTCACGTACGCATTTATCCTTTTTGCGGAATGAGTGATAATTCGACGAAATCGAATTACGAAGCCGGTCCGGCGTGAAAAGCGTCGAAGTTAGCCGCAGTGGACGGTAACGCGGCGGTGCGCTGCACAGCGCGTTTTCAAAATTTAATTATGACGTGCTGCACGTGCACGTGAGGATCCCCGCTTCGTGCGGCACATGTATGATACAAGCCAAAGGAGCACGTATTGAAATGTAACTAGTTCACTCATCGCCACCAAAAGCGATCTGATCAAGGGATCCGCGACATCTTAAACGATCTTTATCTACAACGATAATCGATTTAATTGAACGAAACTAACAAAAAAGAAAAAACTTGAACATTAATAATTTTATTCTTTTACGTATACTTTAGACAATATTTCATTTTAAATAGGATGCTTCACGTTAAACCTGCCAGTTTCTCAAAATTTTAGTTTGACAGTTTAGATATACTTTACAAAATTACACATTCGAATTACCGACGTTGCATTTAATAGAAGATAAAATTTATGAGACTTTAAGAACATTTTACATGACATTAAACAATTGTACTAATTCCCCAAGTGTTTTGCCTTGTAGTGGAAATAGAAGCAGAAGCGTGCGAGGAAGTTTCACTCGGCTAAAGCAGATTCCAGGGTTAAATGCGCCAAATCGAGGCGTTGTTCATGAAATGTAATGTCCCGGAAATTCATCTGTCGTACGACTTCCTGCTTACATGAGACGTGGTTCTTGTTAGCGAGACGAACAAAGCTAAACACCGATATATTCTAATGAAGTCTTCCCGAGTTCGGACTCCTCTGTAAGTACGTATGAGCATATCATCTATTGCGAGGCATTTTGTGAGAAGCTCTTGATTCCGCTAATTTACTTTATCCCCATAGTGCGCTTTTCAGCTTCAAATTTTCTCGAAGATAGTCTCTTCGTTCCTTTCTATCGAGCTTCTTTCCCTCAGAAGAAAATTCCAGGATTTTCTCCAAAAATTTTTAGAATGGATCAAGCACGAAAAACGTATATCCCCACAATTGCGATGCTCACGCGTGAAGAAGTTGCGATCCGTATATTCACTTTATAAGATTGACCGCTCGGATGGGCGTCTATAAAAGACATGTGTCCCGCTGAGAAACGCATAAACGTATGTCTTGATCGAGATACTTCCCCAGAAAGCGCGCGAGAAATGTGTATCCTGTGAATTGCCGGTTACAATCCTCGAAAATTTATACCGACTTGTGTCGACGGTACGGCGAAAGACAGGGACCTGGCCTGAGTACCCGGGACGTCGGTTTGATCCCCCTAACTGCGTCCTCGAGCTCGATTTATTACAAAACCCAGGCCGCTTCCAGGGACGCATTATCGATAAGGCGAGAGACCGGCTTAAGGCCTTCGCAAGTGTGCGTATAATTCTGCAACTGCTCTATCAGTCCATTCTTTCGTTTCCCTTCTCTTTCCTGTATCATCTCATAGTACTTCCTGCCGGTTTCTAAAGATACGATCACTGTAGATCAGATCTATTGATCTGGACGCCCCCGCGCCCGGAATGAACAACTTTTGTTATCGAATAAATCGAATTTCGCCAGAGTTACTTAACAAAATGTTCCAATGAACGCCGGGGGATCAGTATACCTCATTGCTGCTCACCAACTTCCTTGTAGCCGTTACACAGTTGAACTCTAAAATTGATGATAAAAGATCGAAATGATAATACAGAGAAATAAATAAAGGGAAGAGTATCTGCCAGTCCAATTAAACTCTGACCCAGCCAGAGCGGCGGAGTCTGTTCGTAGGTCGTAAGATTATTTGAACAGCTGAGGTCGAAGAGAGATAACCGGTGAATAAGCATCAGACTTTGCGATACCGCAGGTAGGAAAGATTTGATTCCCGGAAACGACGAGAGACGAATTAATCGGCCAGGGAACATAAGGACGGGAGGGAGAGAAGAGTATGCCGCAATACCGCGGTGGCCGATAAATTCGCCGGAAGTTTAATTTCATTTTATAGGCGCGATACTTTAGCGAAAGCACCTGCACTTTACACTAACGGCGCCGCGCTGTCGTGAACGCGGGAGATGGCCCGGCCTGCAAACCGTCGAGCTAGGAATTATACATTATACCGCTCTAAATCATGGCTCAGGCGCAACCTCATGTAATTATATCGTCGTTTTTAGAGCCCGCCTTTAATACGGGCCGCTATGTGGCCCGTGAAGTCTTCCTAACGTTTTGCGCTATCTCTTCTTTTCCTGCCACGGACGCGTACAGGAACGTACGTTAGGGGAAACGGAAAAGCTCGTTCCCACACAAACAGATAGCAGCCTAATACAATATTAATCGGTGTATTGGCGCGCGTCTGTGCAAGTCGGAGGGTGGCTCCGCTGCGGCTAGATTGCCAGCCCAACGAAGATAATGAGAGCGAAAAGGGGAAAGGGAGATGCTGATCAAACACTTGATTAAAGAAAGTTTTCGATAGCTACTCCGCGAGAAAACCGACGTCCCGGTCGTGGTGATTGGATAAGGTAAGGTACTAGAAATTTCCACGTCTCCCCAATCCACCCTCGGCCCATGCTGATGCCGTCCCGTCCTTTTTCCCTTCGTGCTAAACTCAAAAGTTTTTCGAAGCGAGCCGGAAGTCTACCCGGCTGTTTTCCCTTCTTCGCCGAACGTTCGTTCTCACGACGGATATTCCACCGCGATCTCCGCGGCGGTTTAACGAAATTAATCTACGGCTCCGGCGTTGTTCACTCGCCCCCGTTACGTCTCTTGAGCTAAGAGAAACGATTTGTGCGAAATGCCACGATCGTGATACCTCTGATATTAGGCAATTTGCAAGAGTATCCTGATTCTTGAAGTCTTCTACATGAGATCTAGCAAGTTATTTTTGTAATATCCCTTATAATTTTTTAATATCAATTAATATGCAGAATTTTCCATATTATAATTTCCCATAATAAGTATTAATAATATTAGGAGACACGGTATAGTACTTGCGTCAAATTTACACACAAGAAAAAAAGTGGCGGGACAAATCATGTATATTTACGCAAAATGCATCGTTTTACTGGCAAAACGATTTCTTAGTGCATTTAATCGATAGTCCGAAATTTAACGAAAATTCAGAGAAGAATCTTTCCTCGAACTCGAAAGAGAGAAATGTTGATCGAATCGATTAATTGATTAATTAATGTGGATATATAAGGACTATTGCAAACTAAGGGAGCTTAGTATCGGAGCTCAGTCCTGATGATGCGGACTGCAATGTCTGCGAAACGTTATAGTCACCAAGCTGTCATGGAACGCGATATCTATCCGGAAAACATCAGTACTGACGTAAGTAATAGCCGTGAAAGCCTTAAAGTCAGAGAGAAATTCTTATATATAAAAAAAATGTTTCTATCGTTTTGCTATATATATGCCCTATAAAAAAACTATTTTGTCAAAATAATCAAATTTCACGAAATGCAGAAATGTTGTCGCAGGATGTTCATTCCAAGCTTGTGACGATAGAAAAGTTAATGATAGCAAGTAACAGCTAAAGAAATCAAATGTTTGTCATTGCATATCGCAATGTACTAAAAAGTCTATTATATCTCGGAAAAACTACATTTTTTTATTTAAAAAAGGCAAAAAGGGATACCAAGTACATGCATTGCAAATAATATGAATCTGGTTTTGACAGAACGATGATATCAGAAATTTGAGCCAATAAAATAAGTATTGAGTTGTAACATATATTCGTTCCGTGCTTTTAATAACGAATACATGTTACAGTTATTATTAAAAAACACTAAAAAAACGGGGAGAATATATAAGTATATTACAATCCAACATTTTATGCAAAAAGTCATACAGTTATCAGTATCATACAGTAAGTACAAATAAAATATTAATTAATTAAATTTAGATATAGATAATATAGAGGAGAAAAAGAGACAGTTAATTAACATGTTAGTTGATCTAGCGCCAAATTTCTTGCGTTGTCTTTATATACATGTAACACTTACACCTCTATTATATTATTAATTCTTTTTAATAGTTAACAATGACATTCTCTTCTAAGACATTGAAGAAAGAAGACCAATTAAAACGTATTGTTTGCGCCGTCTGAATAATTTATGCGATCTGCATAAATCTTGCAGAGGACGGTTATTAAAATATTAGATATTCCAACAAAAGACGGGCGCTTAATGTCGAATAATCCAGTTACGTACACATACATTTAATATCGGCGCATTTGACGGTTCGATCGGATGAAGACAGACACAGTTTAGAGGAGAAGTTAACGACATGCAGATATGAAAGGCCGCAGTTTTTAAATGACTCAAAAAAAAAGTCAAACCATGGAGAGTGGTTGGGGGAGAAGGGGAGGGGGGGTGGAGGAACGAGACAATTCCGAACGAATGAAATGTAAATCGAGGAATAAAGGTAACGTTGTGGAAAATTAAATACCATTTGAATAACGCAAATGCTAATAGAATTATCGGGCTGATCGATTAAAGCAATAATACCGCCTGTCTTTCTGCTACTCGTGCGGTTCTCTCGCCTTCTCTCGTCCCTCGTCTCGCCCCTCCCCGGATCTCACTGCTCTTCCGTACCGCTGTCTTAACGAAGAAAAACCGCCCTCCATTCAAAAATCTTTCCGTTTCCGAGGTCTCTCTTTGTCCAAAGTCGTTTCTCGTCCGGCAACGACGATACCTCTTCCGCTCTTTCGGAAACGATATATGATCGTTTCTTCTTTTTTTTCTCGTTTAAGCTTCTACAACGTTGAGGAAGTGGAGGATGGAAGGCACGAACTGCAGAAGCCTGAATCTTCGGCATCGGCGGCGAAATCCCTTCCTATCTCAGCCTTCGTTAACGAATGCTACGCAGGTACGATTGTTTAACGCAGCAAGCGTGAGGAGTGAAGCTTTTAGCCAAGACGAATGAGACGACCGACTCAGTCTCGGCACCAACAGCAGGAAATTGCGTTTCATTGTAGCGAGACGGTGTTTGCTTCCAAGGTACGATACCCACGGCTCCCTTACTCATTCCGCCAACCCCCTTCTCATTCTCTACGTCTCGGCTGTTTGCAATGAGATACGAATGACAATTACACCAGGTATGTAACAGTCGCCTTACGTCGCACACACAAGTGGCAGGGATTTAAAATGCCTATTGTGTGTCGAAAATTTAGAATCGTCAAGGAACATCCATCATCGTGAGGATAAAGAGAGAATTTTATTTCGATAATAATAAATCCAGAAAATGTCACACATTTTTATTTATAGAATCTTTCCACGCATCAAAAAGTTTCGAAGTAATTCTCTTCACTAAAAAAAGTTTAGTTGATATTATGCAAATAGTGATAAATAAAAACTTGTGCAACTCAAAGAAAACTCGATCCTCTTCTCGCTAAAGTCGCACGTCGCATGTAATCATCTTATGATGCGCAAGAAGCTGAACGTGCATACACGTGTAGAGGATATAATTTATATATAAGGGTGCAAAGAGGACTGCCAAGCAGATTGAGTGCGACGGCAGGCCTGTCCCCACGTGGCCAAGCCCCGGTTATTTATATTCATATCGATGCATAGGAAAAGTTGGCAACCTTCTTGCCTCCGCAACCGCCGGCCGAGACCGTCTTTTTCCACCCCTCGCAAGCCCACCGCGTTGCATCTCAGGCAACAGCCATAAATACAAAAAACCCGTGCAGTCAGCCGCTCCCAAACGATTTATTGCATATGAGTTCCCGGATTTGTCAATCGCGTACACCGGGCCATTCCTCTCTAACTGCGCTCCTCCTCTCTCCGGTCGGTCTCTCGGCAGTATCGATGTCGCCACGAACACTTGTTCCAAGAAACAAACCCCGTGAATCATTCTTGTGGATGGTTCCGACCACGCGATACCGCAAACATCAGAAATCGCGTCCAGTGGTCCAAGTAGCATCATCATCTTCTGTCGGACAGGCTTCGCACGGATCCGCTAGCGATACTTGTAAAGAACAAGTTTTATTTGTTAACACAATTTGCAGCTAGGTGTATTTCTGTAAAAAGCTTTCTTTTCCGAGCACAAACGTGGAATTACTCTTTTTTTGAAAAGAGGGAACCGATTGATGAAAAGTGCAAAAAGAGAAAAAGCACACATTGAAGATGTATCGTAATATCTCTCTTATTGATTTTTAGAACTAAATTTTTTAAAATATTTTTGCGGTTCAGCTTTTTGATTTTTTATGTGCATGGATAAAAGATTGCGCCGTACGCGGAATGATCGCTGAAGAAAATTTTATTTGCAAAGAGATTCGTTCGGGCAATTTCAACTATGCACGTGGCGTCTTTTACGATGGGCCTTAGTTCTCCCTGGAGCTTTCGGGCGCCGCTCTCTGGACTGGTATTACGTACACGTACGAGAGATGCCCCGTTAGTCGATCGATTTATCAAGCGAGACAATTTACGAAGGAACCGCCATGGAGCTCATCTCAAAGCACGGAGGTGGTAGATCGAACTTGCGGCCACCCAGAAAATGGAGTGTCCTAGAACAGGCCGAGCGTGTCGACCAATTTATGACACGTAATTAAAAAGTCAAGCGATAGAGTCTGTGAGATAGAATGCTCATTCTTTCGAAACACATTTTGTCAATCGGAGATTAGATACAAACACGACGGCGATTCCATCTGATCTTAATAAATATTAAAGTTTTTATCCTTTTTATACGACAGCAATACACAGCAAAATATACAGCAATCTTTAAAATCTTTTAAATAAAATAGCTTTTGTATAAATTTAAGAAAAATGTGAGTTTTATATATAGAAAAAATATATATTTATATTATTTCATTTAATCTAATGTTAATTTATAATTTCCCAAAAATTTGCCATACACACATATAATATAGCACAAATTTAATATAGAACATTAATTTAATTATATGTTATCATCATTAGCAACATGCGTGTTTATAAAATAATTGACATGTTCTTAATTATAGATAATTCGTAGTTTGAGTGTCAGGAATCATAACATTTGCTCAGTAGAAAATCGATACTTGTTTTTCAAAACAATTGTCATGCCTACAAATCTCCATTATAATTCAAGCGACTTATCCGTATTATCTCACGTGCCCGTAATAATTACCTGTAAATAATATTAATTAGCGCTTGACGTCAACGTTAAATACTTTAAATGCTGGGAAAGCCGCGTTCAATCTCGACACGCCCGCGACACGAGTGCATTTAAATTAATCGAGATTTAATTAAATTCATGTAAATTAATATCCGCGCCTCAGGAATTACATTTTATTCCGTCGTGTTTGCGTACCATATTTTCGACGAAAGTGTATATCGAGCGTACGCTTTGTTTTCTTCATTTTTTTTTATTTTGCAAACAGGATGTTCACTCGCATGTTTGCTTCCTGCATCACGTAGCTGCAAAGTTATGTGCTTTAGGAAACGAAACACATGCTGATAACGACACGTGAACTGTTGTCCTGATTCTGTGAAAATATCGACGGCGATTAAATTACGTGCGAAATTTTTCGGGTGAATTCTTGCACCAAGTGCGACGAAATATCCATTCCACAAAAATTTTGCATGGAATTCACGACTGAGTAGCATATATTATAGAAATTATTATAAAAATTTTTTAAAAAGAGTAAAAAAGAAGATGTCAAATATCTGTGCCGATAAAAAAAATTTCTTATAAAGGCGTTGATATTATAAAATTTTATTTTATTTTGATATTAATGTATATCTATTTTTTTTAAGTGCATGAAAGCAAAAAGATTTCGAGTAGACATTAAAATTTGGAAAATAATTGACAATCTTGTTTAAAAATGTTTTCTTATAGGGATTATAGGAACAATTATTATAATTTAGCAATGAGTGCAATTGTAACATATGAAATAGAATAAACGTGTTTATCTTATTTCATATATAAGAAATATGTATTTCGAATACATTCTGACCATCAAAAATATTGTACTTTCCGAAAGAATTTGTGTTAGATTTAATTACGCTTTATGCACACAATCGTGTTAATGTTGCTTTATCAACTGATAAAGTAAGCTAAAGAAAGAGGAGAAGAATACTACTCCATGGAGAAACGATGGAGGAAGCGAAAGAAGCCGAGAACGACACGATTGTCGCCCTCCTCTCATTATACATAGAACTCGGACGAAAGCAAGAGCCTGCTTCCAACGGCAAACTTCCTTGAAAATTCAGGCTGCAGGGAGGAAACTTCTTTTAATTTCATTTACTCTAATTTGTAAGGTAACTTTCCAATAGTGATTCGTGCAGTCACGGCAGCGGGAATATGGGTGGAATTGGCGAGGGTGTATCGGCAAACTTGAGCAGTTTCGCTGTCCTATTGGCTTTCGCTATTTTGATTCATTCTAACTTTTATATGCAAGTAGTCCGAAAATATACTAGACTGCATATCGGCATGTTTGTAAGTAAACATCGGCTATGATTGCAAATGTAATGTTAGATATAAATTAGAATCAGTACACGAAATATGCGAAAGTTTGCAAGTAATATTCGTGTTTGAGTGATAGAATTGTCGTCAAGCTTGGTGTCAACATGTTATAACTCCATTGTATCGGTGGAATTAATTAATCTATCTCGCGGAACCGAAATCTTTCAATAAGATCGAGAATAGCTTTAAGGAATGATCTCCCCCATCGTCGGTTGGTATTTAATTAATTGAGAGTAATCCGAATTTGCCTCAACCAGATTCGCGCTGTCCCTGTCTTGCGGGAGGTTTTCATGCTATAACTTTTTCCAATTTGCCTCTTAGCTTCACCTTTTTGTACTATCTCAGCTATTGTTCTCCTTGGACCCTTGTGGAGCATAAAAAGTTAGGTATGTCATAAATATTTTCCTCTCGAGATTTCTCGCTCCAAAACGTGGTTCTTCTATGTGGTACGTGACTATAAAAATAGATGAAATAGAAATAAAACGTTTTTTCTAATTGAGCAAGAAATTTTAATTATTATTAATTATAATTGATAAAGATTAATATATAAATTATTATATTTATTATATAATATCATAATTATAATTACATTACTGTTAACAATTAGGAATTAATAAAACTTAATTTTTCTCTGGAATTTATGGATTATTCATCTTTTTGTCGATAATTCCACATTGAAACTCTTTTCATAGCCATTACGAAAATGACTTTCATCAACTGAAAACAGGGAACACGACGCGTCGCAAAATATTTCTAGGAGGCTCTGGTTTGAGAGAGACTCTTGAACCAAACCTGAGGCTGCTGTTATTCCAAGTAATGGGGTGTGTTTATGCACGCGAAGTAACTAAACTTATCTACTCCTCAAACGAACGAACCTAGCTTTCTTCAGCAGAAACGGGCACTCCTCCACCTCTCGGCACATCTCCTCTTCCGCCCGTTCGCTCCATTCTGAATGATAATAAGATTTGACTCGTTAGAAGTTTCATTAGAGCTTTGTTTACTACGTCTATGGACAAGAGCAGGCGAGAAACGGAACATGCAGATGCAGACAGAGTAAAGCTACTCCGCCAAGATGCTGTTTGTACCCTATCGAAGAGTACTTGGCACCTGTATTACCATCTGGCTTAAAATACATGTACGTTGTAGTTTATATTATATCTTCGAATTTCACTTTTTGCTCATTCCTATTCTGTATCTCGTCAATTCAATTTTATTCTGTAACATTTCTTTAAATGCCAGGTAGTTTTATTTTTATAAACTCTGCAAATTCTCATCAATTTCATTGAAATTTTTCTTATAATGGATATAAAATTTTAAAAAAGACTATTCACACATCTGAGAAGCAGAAAGAAAGATATGACTGACAGTGCAAATACGTACATTTTCATCCCCCCTTCGACGTTTGCGCCCGAAGTAGCTATAAGTGCTCACTCACGCCGACATTTCAATTTCAGGCAGAAGCCAGTTCCAGTTTTATGGGGGCTAACGGAAAGAGAGAAAGCAAAAGAAAAAAAAGGCGCTCTCGCTTTTACTTCACGGACTAATTGCGTCGTACGTTAATCACAGTGAATTTTTATTCCTCGCTACTTCACCCTGACTATCGTCATGCTTTTATTTCGCCGTAGACACAAAACAGGTCATTTATAATCGAGATAGAGACGCCGGGCTAAGATAATCAAGAGACGCGGTGCGGCGTCTGTACAATCGCCGAGTACAATGAGCTGCAACGATAGCGCACATTGCAGATTCACTGAACTGCTTAAGTTCGTCCGACGTGCGCTCGTTCGGTGCATCTGTATTGCGCGTTATCGTCATACTATTGTGCACAGATCTACCGAACAACCCGTATCTGATTAAGTTTTAAATTACTTTCTTTTAACACACATATCGTTTAACGTGTCGAATATGTAATGAATTTAACATTTATTTGCTATACACACACACACACATACAGAATATCGCACACGTTAGACTATAATTCCATCAGATATTATTATTATAATATACGTCATCGAATCACGAGACGACAAAGTGCAGGAATCGAGTGCCGAGAAGCTAACAAACCAATTCATTACATGGATCTAACTTTACGAAGGATCTTAAGCAACTAGAACAGATAGTGAGGAAACGTAAATGCAAGCTGACTTATTATCGCGAGGAGCGGGTAGATTGACCCGCAGTATGAATGATAAATCTCGACTAGGCAAATACAGTGATTTAACATTCGCTAACGAGTCATCTATATGGTAAACAGAGGGGTTGGCTGCTGGTAGCTCACGGCTCTGCCTATAACACGACCGCCCTCCATGCAGCGCCACAATATCAAATACTCCTCCTCCCTCCCCCTGCTCCTCCTCCCGTTGCATGGATTTAACCGATGAGCTAACATTTGGACGAGTTCCCAAATTCGCTTTTACCGGGACACCGGCGCTGCATCGAGTGCCAGAGGTGCTATTTCGCACGATGCCGCGTTCGTTCGTATTGTATTGAGACGAACGATAACGTTGATGTCGGCTACTAATGTAATCGCTATCGCGAAATGTTTTAATTGCACACGTTCTGGCAATTTTGGCCACGAGACAAAAGACGTAACGGCGTGTAGTATTTTCTCCCTATTTTTCATGCATGCTTTTATCTTTTTTTCAAAAAGTTATTGGATATGCGGATTAATTTGATGGTGTTTCAACAAAAATCATAATTGACTTTTGTTATAAAATTTAGATTGTGATAGTATAAAAACAGATATAGATCGATTCCGTCATATCGTATGGGATTTTACAAACATTGATGATAGCGCTTCAAAGCAATATTTAAATTTAAAGTAATTTTTAGAGAACATAAAGGCAAAAGTACCAATTTAATTAATTTCAACCAGTTTTATTATTGAAATAAAAATTTGCTTAATTAATTAAATTTAAAAAATCGTTTAATGCTTGATAATTATATTGATCTCAATAATATAATTTTTCAATTGTAAACATACAGTGGATCTTATCTCTTATGAATTTGAAAAATTTATGATTTATTATTATTTCATAGCGGAGACGATGCGATAATTTTTTAAAATAATAACGTTTTAAAAAAAATAGATTTTCTCGCGAAAGCGATCGCAAAATATCCAGCGGAAAGAAAATCTATCATCTGAAAATTTAGAAGACAGTATCAATTTCAAGAATCGAGCTCTCCAGGCCGTTCCCGCCGTCGTAGGGAGCGTCCGAGAAAGTCTCTTATTGAACGGAGAAAGTCAGCCTGGTACGCCAAAGCCATTTTTCCATAGCTTGATCTATGGTATCAATTTGGCCACGGCGAATTCTTGGTTGACGTTTGGAATCGTTATTTATTACTGATAAGTCTGCGGAAGGTGAGGCATCCGTGAACCAAATTGGATCGAGATCGAACGAAAGTGACTTTCGGCGTCCCTTTATATTCGCTAGACTCTTCGCGTATTTAATTTTAAAAAATTTATATTTCGTGCATTGACTTCCCGTAAACAATTGAAACATTGAAAAACTATTCATCAAATGTCTTTCGCGTTGCGTCTCTGCAGACGTAATTGCAATTACAATGAGCGTGTTTCATGTGCTATTCTAACTTTCGCGGCCACAACTTTGTCCGAGACAGTGTTCCATGTTTGAGAGGCAAAGATGCAACCCAAATGCGTATCACAAACACTGCATAATTGGTAGAGAATTCAACAGGCAGCCAGCAAAGCGAAATCGCCGGTCCGTAAAGCGACACCGAGCTTCCAGTCCGTGTAGCCAGTTCTGAAGTCTGAAACGATATACAAGCTTCAAATCTTGTCTCGAAAAATGTTCAAGACTGAGCACCAAATATTCAGATATTACGCGGTAATATTTTTATCACAATTTACATCTAATTTTCTTTTAATGTAATAAAGAAAAGATTAATTCTTTTCAAGGATTATTTTATTAGATATACATGTATAACATTATATTACATGGTAAATTATTTGTTTATAAATTGCGTTTTCGAGATGTGAAATATTCGTGAAACTAGGGCAATGTTTCTGCATATACAAAAAGAGATTAGCATCTCGTACATTGCCCGTGATGGCACATATAAACATGTGATAATGCGAATGCAAATGAAGAGATGAGCTTAACATAATTATGTAAAATTCAGTTAATGTGCGAGTCGCATTGTCACAAACGCAAAGAGAAATAATTACTTGAATGTTCCACGATGTAGATTATTAAATCTGAAGAAATTATAAGGCGTGTGTTGGCGCGTAATCGCAAAATGTATGCGGCTCGAACAGTGGCAAGCGTCTAAGTATTAACGGAAGGGACGAATCCACCGTCGCGGACTTTCATCGGATAGAAAACCTTGAAGGATTTCGGAGGTTGGGGTAAGAGCGAACTGCTGTACCATGCAATGGATCGGATTAAATATTATTATGAGGAAGAACGAGACGTGTCGTGCAGCGCGGTACAGTCTCCGTTCCACGTTCATCCCCCTGTCCGTCGGCGTCTTCCGCCGTCTCCAATCCTCCCGCCGACTCTTTTCTATGCCGCCAACCCCCGACAACCGCCGCCAACACCGTCTCGTTTCATGGAAGCCGTGCTCGCGCTCTGAAACCGAAGTCTCGAAAGTTTGGCCCCTTCCCAACGTTGCTGCCATCGACTACACCGCAAGGAATGCATTTTTCATATCCACGCGATATTACCGCTCCTCGTTCCGTTGTATTAATCGGTCTGGAAAGGGAGGGACCATGGTTAAAAGAGTTGTGTGGCAACGCAATGGGAAATCGAGGGGAATCGCCACGAGTACGAGGCAAGAAGGGAGAAGAGATGCTATCAGACGAATCTTTGATCTTGATTATCGATGATCCATCGAAACGGATATGGATACAGCGAAATCTGCGCTCTCAGTTTTGGCTTTTCTTCAATTTTCGGCGAGTACTCACACGGAGTTTGACGGACTCGTGAATCGCGCGTTGTAATCCAAGTGTAATTAGAATTCAGTCGCGTTCGATTTACCATGTCGACAGATATACTCAATGGAAAGAAACCGTGAGGTAAAAAGCACCACAGCCAAGTAATTAAAGTAGCTCGAGGAACGAGACACTACGGAAACGCAAAGACCGTCTCCTTTGACAGCGATTTCCCCATTCCTCTTGCCGATATCGGCCAACTACCGGGATATCTCCGGGAACACCTCGTATTGGACATTAGAGAATCGCAGACGATTCTCGACGAACTGCTTTTGTTCCGGGAACACCGATGGTAATTCCCCAGAGAGCTCCAATAATTTTGATATGTAAATACAAGGTGAAATCCTTGTCTCGCGATATCGGCCTGATTAAAATATCCCGAGCACTCGGATTATCGTGGACTCGTCGCGGAAGCTGTCTCATCCAGACATCTTATCTCTACTTAGCGGTCTCTTCCGATCGGAATCGGAGTCGCTAGACCAAGCCAATTTCATTATTAAGAGACATGGCAGTGTCTCGCGTCGTTATTAACTAAATAAATTGAGTACTACAATTGTTAATTTTACACGTTGTTTTATGCTATTTGAAATCGTAGGAAATAGCAAAAACATGTTAAATGAGAAACACATTATATGGAGTAGCAATGTGTGTAATATTATATCATATAAAATATAATATGGTAATATAATATTAAATTGTAGAATTTACATTGCAGTTATTAGTATGTATATGTTTGTTTTTATCCGATATAATATATAAGTTGATATTGTTTTATATTTTGAAATCCAGTAGCGCCAATTTTTTTCTATTATTTATTAAATAATAAAAAATTATTTATTATATTTCAAAAATATACTTTTTATAATTAAATAATAATTATGAAGAATTATAATGTAATTAGTAATTACAATAACTCTTTTCATATCGCATATTTATTGATTACTTTTTTGCTTCTGTTCTTTTTTATTATGATGGATATAATGCTTTTCTATACTTTTTTCGTAATTAGCATTATTATATTTTCCTTACTAGCAATAGAAAGTTTCTTCTGAAATTACAACTTTTATAAAAAACGACTTACGCCTATACTTGGTATTAATATATCTTTTTATCTTTTCTTTTAAGTTTTTATAAATCGAATAAACGAGAATCGACGAGCAGTAGTTGAAATGGAATCGTAGCAAATATCAAGTTGGCTTGGCTGTTTTCAACTAAACACAAAAATATTTGATAACTGCGATATAAAAAAACGTATAATTAAGGCGTATAATTGTTCTATTCAAATCTCTCTTACTTAATCTGTCGGGTAGAGAATGTTTATCATTTATATATTTTCTTTTATTATACGAAAATTTTTTCATTATTAATTTGATTGTATCGGGATGATTCAAGATATAAATAGAAGCAGCGTTATTTCCGCTTAATAATTAACGTTCGCCGATTCGTCGAATATTCAGGCAAGCCATAATCTCTTTCTCTCTGTGCGATTCTTCTGATATCGAATTTACTTCAGGGCTCGCGCGAATGCGACGACAGAATTAAAAAAGGGCGCGTTGACTTCGATGAGGGTGAATGAACAATTAATAGTGGATGTAGGTGGGGTGAACTCAATGTGCCGGTGAACGCTATAGCGGGTGGGATGAGGATTGGGGCGGCGAAACGCGAGGTAGCGGCCGGGGTTATAATGACGAGGCACTAAATAACAGCGGCGACCGTTAAGGAATGACGAGATAAAAACCTTCGTGGATCGTTAGCAAGAGCGTCCCGGCCATTTCTTATTCTCTCTCCGCTCGATCTATCCGCATCTCTTTTCTTCTCCGCCGTTCTATGCGAAATGGACTCCTTCGCTCCTCGTCGAATATTTCCACTCCTTTCTCTCCTCTCCTCCTTCCTACTGCCGATCGTCCTTCTCTCGCTACGCTCTCACCATTTTCTCTCTTTGCTTTCGTCTTCCTACTCAATTCTCGCGCCCCTTACAGAAACTTTTAATGTAATTGCCGCGGGACGTGAAAACCGCTGATACCGTTACCCCCTCTCTCCCCGGCCCGGAGAAATCCGATCCGTGAAAATAAGTCGAGATAGCGACCCTCTCTCCCTCTCCTGAAATCTCACCCACTCGCTTTTTCGCTCCTCCTAGCCTGCTCCTCCTTTTCCTCCTCTTATTCCCCTCCGCTCCCGTACGAAGCACCCCTTCATCGAAAAATTGTTTCATCTGCTCCTGCCGAGTCCCGTTTAATTTCCACTCTCGAGACCGTCCTCGATAACGTCAGAAACGTCCTTTCCTTGAAAATATATCTCCTTTTGCACTCCTCGTGAACTCTTCATGCTCATCTTCGCTTCCGGTCCAAGGGATCAGTTTATATTACATATCTTATGCATGTCTCCATCATACATTAATTACAGTATCGTAAAAAAAGAGGGCAACACAAACGAAAATACGAAACGCAACGATGGAATTACCAAGAGATCGAGAACGAGGTAACTCAAAGTCTACACTGTTTAAACTGTCGCGAAACGGTCATTTACATACCTACTCCCCGACAATAACTTGATCATTATACGGCAACTGGCAGCACTTCGTTCGAGTTTAAATATCGCAGGCGTTGTCTGTAATCGCTCATTATAAAATAAAGAGCGTCGTTCATGGCTTGATTGTGATATCTCGAAGCCCCCCCCCCTTCCCTCCTCCTTTCCATCTCTCACGAAGAAGCCCGGACGCCGGCGATACCGAAACGCTTCTAACGATATTATTACGCGGTTCATTTAAGTTAGATAACAACGACTCCATAGCCATCCTGCAGGCGCACGGCGCAAGGAGGGAAACAGCCACCGTGGTACAATATCCGCCACATCTCTCGCTTCCAGCCTAATTACTTTCCGGCCTCCGGCGGCGGCGACGGCGGCCGCCGCGGCGTCAGCAACGCCGAGGCAGTGAAGGTAAAGCATAGTAAGGCCACCTCCATCGACCCATCCAGCGAGCCATCTTCGACCTAACACGGCGTAAGATAGGTAAGGGTAAGTAGATAGGCACGACGTATCCAGGTTGAGCACCTGGCCAGCTCGGGGGAGACCATCTACTTACGCGGAGAAGACGGGAATTCCTTCTCGCAGTTCCTTTTGTTTTATTTCTTATACTCCAGTTTAATTAGTTCCCCGATAATGCCCGCTATCTTTCCTCCGCAGAGCGAGCGAAGAACTCTCCTCGCTGAAGCCCGGAAGGGAAGCCCTGAACATACCAAACCGTCGTCCGCCGGGCTCGATGTGTCCGCTCGATGTCCCTTCGTAGCATCCCGCAAATCGGCTGATCGATCAGCTAGTCAAATCTAATTTCAATATCTCATGGGCACTGCGCGCGTTTATGCATGTACTAAAGAATTCCTTTGATCAAGATTGAAGTATCTTGATCATTCTATCCATGATAGGGGTGTATCTCGAAGGAGATGGGCGCACATTCGCACTTGCAATATCCGCACAGTGACAACGGGTTACCTGAAAAATAGATGGAGAATTCTTGGCAACCGAAGCTGGGCCCTCTCACCGCGACAAGGTGATTCTCTTTCGAGAGGGAAAAATCCACTAGTGTGGATTGCGAATCCGGCAGGGATCGAACTTAGGACTCTGGTATTATGAGTCAAGCGTCAGCTGCCATACGCAGCTTATGTTATTGTCATTTAAGATTCCAACTCTTGGAATGTACGACTTTCCGTAGAAGACTGAGTGTCGTCGACTGATCGTCGATTGTTGTTGCGACAGGCAGCTAACAATGCTGCGCCGGTCACAAATTTACGGGGTACCGGTCGATCGGCGGCATCGGTCGGGCGAAACACTGACAATAACTCGCACCATTCGCGTATGAACTAGGTAACCGATTTCCAGGCAAGCTTCCAACCAGGAAACGATTCGGCCTGTCCAAGTCGTATGTTTGTTTTGGAGCAGCCGCAATGTGTGCCCCAACCCTCCTCTCTTTACTGTCGCATCGTATGTATAGTCGCTCCCTCCCCCTGACCAGTGGTAGTGGCGTCGTCGCCGCTATCATCCACCGCCACCCATCGTCCGTCCGATATGTGACCCCCACCTCATCGATGGCGGTGGCGGCGGCGGTGGCCCCGGTGAAAGAGCACCCTTTCGGGGTTTGTGATGCGTGCAGATGGTCGTGCATAGGGAAATCACGCGTGGCTGCGCACAACTGCACGGCTACACCGAATGCAAAACGTTCGGCCGACCGACGCCAATTAGGCCAATGACGCTTCGTGCCACCTATGATAATGGTAACGTTCGCTACCACCCTTCCGATTCAACCTGTATACAGTCGGCAATGAGATGCCAAAGGGGCAGCTAGGAACGTGGTCATTGCCAATCACGGCAACGTGAAACGTTACGTTCTGGAAGAACTCATCGAATTTGTCTCATGAAAAGCACAATATCGTTTGTTTGAGATGCAAATGACTATCTTCAAGCAGTTTTACAGCTCGGTCCCAGAAAAATTTGAATCTTAATGCGTTACGTAAAGCTAACATATTAGATTCAATTAGTGTGATTCAATTTTGAGGATTTTTTGGGATTTTCATTCCCATATCATGTAAATGTTTGGTAACTATTATACGATCAACATTATTGCTATGAAAAGTTCTGAAGTGGATTGTGTTGGATTTTCGTCCAATAATGCTTACAAGTCTGCATTTTTAAGCTTTTTTGGTTTCGAACATTCTTTGTCGTTCACATCGAAATCATCATTTTGAATCGTCTAAACCAGTATTTACATGTCTTAATTGGGGCAGCATCACCATAAGTTTCCACAAGAATTCTATAATCCTCAGCCGCACTTTTTCTCTGATTAAGAAACAAAAGCAGCGATTGTCGAAAATCGCTCTTTTGGAAGCTCCATTTTTACGACGATATAAACACGACTTTTATTGCGTCTATTGCTAGTAAATGATTAAATGTCATGGATTAATATCAAAACTTTAAGAAACACCAGCTGTCATTGGAATGTCTTCGAAAACACTGATACTAGAGCCATTTCTTGCAAAACCCTCAAAATTAAATCAGATTCCTCAATAAATTTCAAAGTAAAGAAATGAGAAATGTACGCAAAGTTATGTACATTATTTGCTTCACGCACACGCATCTATGTGTGTATGTGTATGTGTTGCTAAAATAGAATTTTAAAATTTAAGTTCAATTTCACATATTGAATAGAATTTTAAAATTTAGATTTATATTTCACATATCACACTCTTTCACATATTTGTAATATTACGGT